>NW_026611167.1:97500-110470 GCF_029633865.1 Lampris incognitus | reverse complement strand
TCTCAACTTGTTTTTTTATTTTTCTGGAGAATTGATGTGATTTTTTAAGTATCTGTTTATTTGCTTGTGTTTTGAATATAGTTGTATTTTTTATATAAAAGTTACCTTTAAAACCAAATCTGTGTGTGTGTGTGTGTGTGTGTGTGTGTGTGTGTGTGTGTGTGTGTGTGTGTGTGTGTGTGTGTGTGTGTGTGTGTGTGTGTGTGTGTGTGTGTGTCTCTCTCTCTGTCTCTCTTAATTCAATTCAATTGTATTCAAATGGCTTTATTGGCTTGACGTACCACTGTACGTGTTGCCAAAGCAAGTGTCCAAGTATAGAAAAAGTAAAGAGGGGGGAAAGCCAAACATCAACCACTGAAAACAAGCACACTGCAACAAAGAAACCTAGTACAACAAAGACACACACTACAACAAAGACACACACTACAATGAAGAAACATAGTACAACACAAAAGAAAATACTGTCATCAAATAGAACAGCAACAACGTGTGTCAGGTGAATGTCACTCACTGTGCCTCACTTTATGGCAGGCAGCAACATAGACTGCTGCTAACTTACACTCACTGTGCCTCACTTTATGGCAGGCAGCAACATAGACTGCTGCTAACTTACACTCACTGTGCCTCACTTTATGGCAGGCAGCAACATAGACTGCTGCTAACTTACACTCACTGTGCCTCACTTTATGGCAGGCAGCAACATAGACTGCTGCTAACTTACACTCACTGTGCCTCACTTTATGGCAGGCAGCAACATAGACTGCTGCTAACTTACACTCACTGTGCCTCACTTTATGGCAGGCAGCAACATAGACTGCTGCTAACTTACAGCTGTTTGGGTCTTCCTCTAGTAGGACTGGTAGTTTTTCTTCATCTAATAGGTTTAGAAAACCTTTTGTTATTAGTTGGAAGTGTTTAAAATGTGCTTCTCTAATGCGTTTATATCTTTCACATGTGGTGAGGAAGTGTAGCTCTGTGAGGCTCACTGAGGCCGCAGCGACAGTGCAGCCTTTGCCCTGCAGGGGGCAGGTTTTCCTGTGCCTCCCCTTTACAATAGCAAGGCTGTGCTCACTCAGTTTGTACTTTGTCAAGGTTCTTTTAGTTGGTGATCAGTCACCATGCTCACATAGTCTGCTATGGTGGACTGTCCATGTAGAGCCAGACACCCCCGCCCATGTAGAGCCAGACACCACCGTCCATTTAGAGCCAGACACCTCCGTCCATGTAGAGCCAGACACCTCCGTCCATGTAGAGCCAGACACCTCCGTCCATTTAGAGCCAGACACCTCCATCCATGTAGAGCCAGACATCTCCGTTCATGTAGAGCCAGACACCTCCGTCCATGTAGAGCCAGACACCTCCGTCCATGTAGAGCCAGACACCTCCATCCATGTAGAGCCAGACACCTCCGTCCATGTAGAGCCAGACACCTCCGTCCATGTAGAGCCAGACACCCCCGCCCATGTAGAGCCAGACTCCCCCGTCCATTTAGAGCCAGACACCTCCGTCCATGTAGAGCCAGACACCTCCGTCCATGTAGAGCCAGACACCCCCGCCCATGTAGAGCCAGACACCCCCGTCCATGTAGAGCCAGACACCCCCGCCCATGTAGAACCAGACACCACCGTCCATTTAGAGCCAGACACTTCCATCCATGTAGAGCCAGACACCTCCGTCCATGTAGAGCCAGACACCTCCGTCCATGTAGAGCCAGACACCTCCGTCCATTTAGAGCCAGACACCTCCGTCCATTTAGAGCCAGACACCTCCATCCATGTAGAGCCAGACACCTCCGTCCATGTAGAGCCAAACACCTCCGTCCATGTAGAGCCAGACACCTCCATCCATGTAGAGCCAGACACCACCGTCCATGTAGAGCCAGACACCTCCGTCCATGTAGAGCCAGACACCTCCGTCCATGTAGAGCCAGACACCACCGTCCATGTAGAGCCAGACACCTCCGTCCATGTAGAGCCAAACACCTCCGTCCATGTAGAGCCAGACACCTCCATCCATGTAGAGCCAGACAGCACCGTCCATGTAGAGTCAGACACCACCGTCCATGTAGAGCCAGACAGCACCGTCCATGTAGAGCCAGACACCACCGTCCATGTAGAGCCAGACACCTCCGTCCATGTAGAGCCAGACAGCACCGTCCATGTAGGGCCAGACACCTCCGTCCGTGTAGAGCCAGACACCACCGTCCATGTAGAGCCAGACACCACCGTCCATGTAGAGCCAGACACCACCGTCCATGTAGAGCCAGACACCCCCGTCCATGTAGAGCCAGACACCTCCGTCCATGTAGAGCCAGACACCCCCGTCCATGTAGAGCCAGACACCTCCGTCCATGTAGAGCCAGACACCTCCGTCCATGTAGAGCCAGACACCTCCGTCCATGTAGAGCCAGACACCTCCGTCCATTTAGAGCCAGACACCTCCATCCATGTAGAGCCAGACACCTCCGTCCATGTAGAGCCAGACACCTCCGTCCATGTAGAGCCAGACACCTCCGTCCATGTAGAGCCAGACACCCCCGCCCATGTAGAGCCAGACACCTCCGTCCATGTAGAGCCAGACACCTCCGTCCATGTAGAGCCAGACACCCCCGCCCATGTAGAGCCAGACACCTCCGTCCATGTAGAGCCAGACACCCCCGCCCATGTAGAGCCAGACACCCCCGTCCATTTAGAGCCAGACACCTCCGTCCATGTAGAGCCAGACACCTCCGTCCATGTAGAGCCAGACACCCCCGCCCATGTAGAGCCAGACACCCCCGTCCATGTAGAGCCAGACACCCCCGCCCATGTAGAACCAGACACCACCGTCCATTTAGAGCCAGACACTTCCATCCATGTAGAGCCAGACACCTCCGTCCATGTAGAGCCAGACACCTCCGTCCATTTAGAGCCAGACACCTCCGTCCATTTAGAGCCAGACACCTCCATCCATGTAGAGCCAGACACCTCCGTCCATGTAGAGCCAAACACCTCCGTCCATGTAGAGCCAGACACCTCCATCCATGTAGAGCCAGACACCACCGTCCATGTAGAGCCAGACAGCACCGTCCATGTAGATTCAGACACCACCGTCCATGTAGAGCCAGACAGCACCGTCCATGTAGAGCCAGACACCACCGTCCATGTAGAGCCAGACACCTCCGTCCATGTAGAGCCAGACACCACCGTCCATGTAGGGCCAGACACCTCCGTCCGTGTAGAGCCAGACACCACCGTCCATGTAGAGCCAGACAGCACCGTCCATGTAGAGCCAGACACCACCGTCCATGTAGAGCCAGACACCCCCGTCCATGTAGAGCCAGACACCTCCGTCCATGTAGAGCCAGACACCCCCGTCCACGTAGAGACAGACACCCCCGTCCATGTAGAGCCAGACACCCCCGCCCAAGTAGAGCCAGACACCACCGTCCATTTAGAGCCAGACACCTCCGTCCATGTAGAGCCAGACACCTCCGTCCATGTAGAGCCAGACACCTCCATCCATGTAGAGCCAGACACCCCCGTCCGTGTAGAGGCAGACACCTCCGTCCATGTAGAGCCAGACACAACCGTCCATGTAGAGCCAGACATCTCCGTCCATGTAGAGCCAGACACCTCCGTCCATGTAGAGCCAGACACCACCGTCCATGTAGAGCCAGAAACCACCGTCCATGTAGAGCCAGACACCCCCGTCCATGTAGAGCCAGACACACCCGTCTATGTAGAGTCAGACACCCCCGTCCATGTAGACCCAGACACCACCGTCCATGTAGAGCAAGAAACCACCGTCCATTTAGAGCCAGACACCTCCGTCCATGTAGTGCCAGACACCTCCGTCCATGTAGAGCCAGACACCCCCGTCCATTTAGAGCCAGACACCTCCGTCCATGTAGAGCCAGACACCTCCGTCCATGTAGAGCCAGACACCCCCGCCCATGTAGAGCCAGACACCCCCGTCCATGTAGAGCCAGACACCCCCGCCCATGTAGAGCCAGACACCACCGTCCATTTAGAGCCAGACACTTCCATCCATGTAGAGCCAGACACCTCCGTCCATGTAGAGCCAGACACCTCCGTCCATGTAGAGCCAGACACCTCCGTCCATTTAGAGCCAGACACCTCCGTCCATTTAGAGCCGGACACCTCCATCCATGTAGAGCCAGACACCTCCGTCCATGTAGAGCCAGACACCTCCATCCATGTAGAGCCAGACACCACCGTCCATGTAGAGCCAGACAGCACCGTCCATGTAGAGTCAGACACCACCGTCCATGTAGAGCCAGACAGCACCGTCCATGTAGAGCCAGACACCACCGTCCATGTAGAGCCAGACACCTCCGTCCATGTAGAGCCAGACAGCACCGTCCATGTAGGGCCAGACACCTCCGTCCGTGTAGAGCCAGACACCACCGTCCATGTAGAGCCAGACAGCACCGTCCATGTAGAGCCAGACACCACCGTCCATGTAGAGCCAGACACCCCCGTCCATGTAGAGCCAGACACCTCCGTCCATGTAGAGCCAAACACCCCCGTCCACGTAGAGACAGACACCCCCGTCCATGTAGAGCCAGACACCCCCGCCCAAGTAGAGCCAGACACCACCGTCCATTTAGAGCCAGACACCTCCGTCCATGTAGAGCCAGACACCTCCGTCCATGTAGAGCCAGACACCTCCATCCATGTAGAGCCAGACACCTCCATCCATGTAGAGCCAGACTCCCCCGTCCGTGTAGAGGCAGACACCTCCGTCCATGTAGAGCCAGACACAACCGTCCATGTAGAGCCAGACATCTCCGTCCATGTAGAGCCAGACACCTCCGTCCATGTGGAGCCAGACACCACCGTCGATGTAGAGCCAGAAACCACCGTCCATGTAGAGCCAGACACCCCCGTCCATGTAGAGCCAGACACACCCGTCTATGTAGAGTCAGACACCACCATCCATGTAGAGCCAGAAACCACCGTCCACGTAGAGCCAGACACCCCCGTCCATGTAGACCCAGACACCACCGTCCATGTAGAGCAAGAAACCACCGTCCATTTAGAGCCAGACACCTCCGTCCATGTAGAGCCAGACACCTCCGTCCATGTAGAGCCAGAAACCTCCGTCCCTGTAGAGCCAGACACCCCCGTCCGTGTAGAGCCAGACACCCCCGTCCGTGTAGAGCCAGACACCACCGTCCATGTAGAGCCAGAAACCACCGTCCATGTAGAGCCAGACACCTCCGTCCATGTAGAGCCAGACACCCCCGTCCATGTAGAGCCAGACACCTCCGTCCGTGTAGAGCCAGACACCCCCGTCCATGTAGAGCCAGACACCTCCCTCCATGTAGAGCCAGACACCTCCGTCCATGTAGAGCCAGACACCACCATCCATGTAGAGCCAGAAACCACCGTCCATTTAGAGCCAGACACCTCCGTCCATGTAGAGTCAGACACCACCGTCCATGTAGAGCCAGACAGCACCGTCCATGTAGAACCAGACAGCACCGTCCATGTAGAGCCAGACACCTCCTTCCATGTAGAGCCAGACACCTCCGTCCATGTAGAGCCAGACACCACCGTCCATTTAGAGCCAGACACCTCCGTCCATGTAGAGCCAGACACCTCCGTCCGTGTAGAGGCAGACACCTCCGTCCATGTAGAGCCAGACACAACCGTCCATGTACAGCCAGACATCTCCGTCCATGTAGAGCCAGACACCTCCGTCCGTGTAGAGGCAGACACCTCCGTCCATGTAGAGCCAGACACCACCGTCCATTTAGAGCCAGACACCTCCATCCATGTAGAGCCAGACACCCCCGTCCGTGTAGAGGCAGACACCTCCGTCCATGTAGAGCCAGACACAACCGTCCATGTAGAGCCAGACATCTCCGTCCATGTAGAGCCAGACACCTCCGTCCATGTAGAGCCAGACACCACCGTCCATGTAGAGCCAGAAACCACCGTCCATGTAGAGCCAGACACCCCCGTCCATGTAGAGCCAGACACACCCGTCTATGTAGAGTCAGACACCCCCGTCCATGTAGACCCAGACACCACCGTCCATGTAGAGCAAGAAACCACCGTCCATTTAGAGCCAGACACCTCCGTCCATGTAGAGCCAGACACCTCCGTCCATGTAGAGCCAGACGCCCCCGTCCATTTAGAGCCAGACACCTCCGTCCATGTAGAGCCAGACACCTCCGTCCATGTAGAGCCAGACACCCCCGCCCATGTAGAGCCAGACACCCCCGTCCATGTAGAGCCAGACACCCCCGCCCATGTAGAGCCAGACACCACCGTCCATTTAGAGCCAGACACTTCCATCCATGTAGAGCCAGACACCTCCGTCCATGTAGAGCCATACACCTCCGTCCATGTAGAGCCAGACACCTCCGTCCATTTAGAGCCAGACACCTCCGTCCATTTAGAGCCGGACACCTCCATCCATGTAGAGCCAGACACCTCCGTCCATGTAGAGCCAAACACCTCCGTCCATGTAGAGCCAGACACCTCCGTCCATGTAGAGCCAGACACCACCGTCCATGTAGAGCCAGACAGCACCGTCCATGTAGAGTCAGACACCACCGTCCATGTAGAGCCAGACAGCACCGTCCATGTAGAGCCAGACACCACCGTCCATGTAGAGCCAGACACCTCCGTCCATGTAGAGCCAGACAGCACCGTCCATGTAGGGCCAGACACCTCCGTCCGTGTAGAGCCAGACACCACCGTCCATGTAGAGCCAGACAGCACCGTCCATGTAGAGCCAGACCACACCGTCCATGTAGAGCCAGACACCCCCGTCCATGTAGAGCCAGACACCTCCGTCCATTTAGAGCCAGACACCTCCGTCCATGTAGAGCCAGACACCTCCGTCCATGTAGAGCCAGACACCTCCATCCATGTAGAGCCAGACACCTCCATCCATGTAGAGCCAGACACCCCCGTCCGTGTAGAGGCAGACACCTCCGTCCATGTAAAGCCAGACACAACCGTCCATGTAGAGCCAGACATCTCCGTCCATGTAGAGCCAGACACCTCCGTCCATGTGGAGCCAGACACCACCGTCCATGTAGAGCCAGAAACCACCGTCCATGTAGAGCCAGACACCCCCGTCCATGTAGAGCCAGACACACCCGTCTATGTAGAGTCAGACACCACCGTCCATGTAGAGCCAGAAACCACCGTCCACGTAGAGCCAGACACCCCCGTCCATGTAGACCCAGACACCACCGTCCATGTAGAGCAAGAAACCACCGTCCATTTAGAGCCAGACACCTCCGTCCATGTAGAGCCAGACACCACCGTCCGTGTAGAGACAGACACCACCATCCGTGTAGAGCAAGACACCACCGTCCATGTAGAGCCAGACAGCACCGTCCATGTAGAGCCAGACACCACCGTCCATGTAGAGCCAGACACCACCGTCTATGTAGAGCCTGACAGCACCGTCCATGTAGAGCCAGACACCACCGTCCATGTAGAGCCAGACAGCACCGTCCATGTAGAGCCAGACACCACCATCCATGAAGAGTCAGACACCACCGTCCATGTAGAGCCAGTCACCTCCATCCATGTATAGTCAGACACCACCGTCCATGTAGAGCAAGACAGCACCGTCCATGTAGAGTCAGACACCACCGTCCATGTAGAGCCAGACAGCACCGTCCATGTAGAGCCAGACACCACCGTCCATGTAGAGCCAGACACCACCGTCTATGTAGAGACAGACAGCACCGTCCATGTAGAGCCAGACACCACCGTCCATGTAGAGTCAGACACCACCGTCTATGTAGAGCCAGACACCTCCGTCCATGTAGAGCCAGACAGCACCGTCCATGTAGAGCCAGACACCACCGTCCATGTAGAGCCAGACACCACCGTCCATGTAGAGCCAGACACCACCGTCCGTGTAGAGACAGACACCACCATCCGTGTAGAGCCAGACACCACCGTCTATGTAGAGCCAGACACCACCGTCCATGTAGAGCCAGACAGCACCGTCCATGTAGAGCCAGACACCTCCGTCCGTGTAGAGCCAGACACCACCGTCCATGTAGAGCCAGACAGCACCGTCCATGTAGAGCCAGACACCACCGTCCATGTAGAGCCAGACACCCCCGTCCATGTAGAGCCAGACACCTCCGTCCATGTAGAGCCAGACACCCCCGTCCATGTAGAGACAGACACCCCCGTCCATGTAGAGCCAGACACCCCCGCCCAAGTAGAGCAAGACACCACCGTCCATTTAGAGCCAGACACCTCCATCCATGTAGAGCCAGACACCTCCATCCATGTAGAGCCAGACACCACCGTCCATGTAGAGCCAGACACCTCCATCCATGTAGAGTCAGACACCACCGTCCATGTAGAGCCAGACAGCACCGTCCATGTAGAGTCAGACACCACCGTCCATGTAGAGCCAGACAGCACCGTCCATGTAGAGCCAGACACCACCGTCCATGTAGAGCCAGACACCTCCGTCCATGTAGAGCCAGACAGCACCGTCCATGTAGGGCCAGACACCTCCGTCCATGTAGAGCCAGACACCACCGTCCATGTAGAGCCACACAGCACCGTCCATGTAGAGCCAGACACCACCGTCCATGTAGAGCCAGACACCCCCGTCCATGTAGAGCCAGACACCTCCGTCCATGTAGAGCCAGACACCCCCGTCCACGTAGAGACAGACACCCCCGTCCATGTAGAGCCAGACACCCCTGCCCAAGTAGAGCCAGACACCAACGTCCATTTAGAGCCAGACACCTCCGTCCATGTAGAGCCAGACACCTCCATCCATGTAGAGCCAGACACCTCCATCCATGTAGAGCCAGACACCACCGTCCATGTATAGTCAGACCCCACCTTCCATGTAGAGCCAGACACCTCCGTACATGTAGAGCCAGACACCCCCGTCCGTGTAGAGCCAGACACCTCCGTCCATGTAGAGCCAGACACCACCGTCCATGTAGAGCCAGACATCTCCGTCCATGTAGAGCCAGACACCTCCGTCCATGTAGAGCCAGACACCACCGTCCATGTAGAGCCAGAAACCACCGTCCATGTAGAGCCAGACACCCCCGTCCATGTAGAGCCAGACACCCCCGTCTATGTAGAGCCAGACACCACCGTCCATGTAGAGCCAGAAACCACCGTCCACGTAGAGCCAGACACCCCCGTCCATGTAGACCCAGACACCACCGTCCATGTAGAGCAAGAAACCACCGTCCATTTAGAGCCAGACACCTCCGTCCATGTAGAGCCAGACACCTCCGTCCATGTAGAGCCAGACACCTCCATCCATGTAGAGCCAGACACCCCCGTCCGTGTAGAGCCAGACACCCCCGTCCGTGTAGAGCCAGACACCACCGTCCATGTAGAGCCAGAAACCACCGTCCATGTAGAGCCAGACACCTCCGTCCATGTAGAGCCAGACACCCCCGTCCATGTAGAGCCAGACACCTCCGTCCGTGTAGAGCCAGACACCCCCGTCCATGTAGAGCCAGACACCTCCCTCCATGTAGAGCCAGACACCTCCGTCCATGTAGAGCCAGACACCACCGTCCATGTAGAGCCAGAAACCACCGTCCATTTAGAGCCAGACACCTCCGTCCATGTAGACTCAGACACCACCGTCCATGTAGAGCCAGACAGCACCGTCCATGTAGAACCAGACAGCACCGTCCATGTAGAGCCAGACACCTCCGTCCATGTAGAGCCAGACACCTCCGTCCATGTAGAGCCAGACACCACCGTCCATGTAGAGCCAGACACCACTGTCCTTGTAGAGCCAGACACCACCGTCCGTGTAGAGACAGACACCACCATCCGTGTAGAGCAAGACACCACCGTCCATGTAGAGCTAGACAGCACCGTCCATGTAGAGCCAGACACCACCGTCCATGTAGAGCCAGACACCACCGTCTATGTAGAGCCTGACAGCACCGTCCATGTAGAGCCAGACACCACCGTCCATGTAGAGCCAGACAGCACCGTCCATGTAGAGCCAGACACCACCATCCATGAAGAGTCAGACACCACCGTCCATGTAGAGCCAGTCACCTCCATCCATGTATAGTCAGACATCACCGTCCATGTAGAGCCAAACAGCACCGTCCATGTAGAGTCAGACACCACCGTCCATGTAGAGCCAGACAGCACCGTCCATGTAGAGCCAGACACCACCGTCCATGTAGAGCCAGACACCACCGTCTATGTAGAGCCAGACAGCACCGTCCATGTAGAGCCAGACACCACCGTCCATGTAGAGTCAGACACCACCGTCTTTGTAGAGCCAGACAGCACCGTCCAAGTAGAGCCAGACACCTCCGTCCATGTAGAGCCAGACAGCACCGTCCATGTAGAGCCAGACACCACCGTCCATGTAGAGCCAGACACCACTGTCCATGTAGAGCCAGACACCACCGTCCGTGTAGAGACAGACACCACCATCCGTGTAGAGCCAGACACCACCGTCCGTGTAGAGCCAGACAGCACCGTCCATGTAGAGCCAGACACCACCGTCCATGTAGAGCCAGACACCTCCGTCCATGTAGAGCCAGACACCCCCGTCCGTGTAGAGCCAGACACCCCCGTCCGTGTAGAGCCAGACACCACCGTCCATGTAGAGCCAGACACCTCCGTCCATATAGAGCCAGACACCTCCGTCCATTTAGAGCGAGACACCTCCGTCCATTTAGAGCCAGACACCTCCATCCATGTAGAGCCAGACACCTCCGTCCATGTAGAGCCAGACACCTCCGTCCATGTAGAGCCAGACACCTCCATCCATGTAGAGCCAGACACCACCGTCCATGTAGAGCCAGATACCTCCGTCCATGTAGAGCCAGACACCTCCGTCCATGTAGAGCCAGACAGCACCACTCCATGTAGAGCCAGACACCTCCGTCCATGTAGAGCCAGACACCTCCGTCCATGTAGAGCCAGACAGCACCGTCCATGTAGAGCCAGACAGCACCGTCCATGTAGAGCCAGACACCACCGTCCATGTAGAGCCAGACAGCACCGTCCATGTAGAGCCAGACACCACCGTCCATGTAGAGCCAGACACCTCCGTCCATGTAGAGCCAGACAGCACCGTCCATGTAGAGCCAGACACCACCGTCCATGTAGAGCTAGACACCTCCATCCATGTAGAGTCAGACACCACCGTCCATGTAGAGCCAGACAGCACCGTCCATGTAGAGTCAGACACCAACGTCCATGTAGAGCCAGACAGCACCGTCCATGTAGAGCCAGACACCACCGTCCATGTAGAGCCAGACACCTCCGTCCATGTAGAGCCAGACAGCACCGTCCATGTAGGGCCAGACACCTCCGTCCGTGTAGAGCCAGACACCACCGTCCATGTAGAGCCACACAGCACCGTCCATGTAGAGCCAGACACCACCGTCCATGTAGAGCCAGACACCCCCGTCCATGTAGAGCCAGACACCTCCGTCCATGTAGAGCCAGACACCCCCGTCCACGTAGAGACAGACACCCCCGTCCATGTAGAGCCAGACACCCCTGCCCAAGTAGAGCCAGACACCACCGTCCATTTAGAGCCAGACACCTCCGTCCATGTAGAGCCAGACACCTCCGTCCATGTAGAGCCAGACACCTCCGTCCATGTAGAGCCAGACACCTCCATCCATGTAGAGCCAGACACCACCGTCCATGTAGAGTCAGACACCACCTTCCATGTAGAGCCAGACACCTCCGTACATGTAGAGCCAGACACCCCCGTCCGTGTAGAGCCAGACACCTCCGTCCATGTAGAGCCAGACACCACCGTCCATGTAGAGCCAGACATCTCCGTCCATGTAGAGCCAGACACCTCCGTCCATGTAGAGCCAGACACCACCGTCCATGTAGAGCCAGAAACCACCGTCCATGTAGAGCCAGACACCCCCGTCCATGTAGAGCCAGACACCCCCGTCTATGTAGAGCCAGACACCACCGTCCATGTAGAGCCAGAAACCACCGTCCACGTAGAGCCAGACACCCCCGTCCATGTAGACCCAGACACCACCGTCCATGTAGAGCAAGAAACCACCGTCCATTTAGAGCCAGACACCTCCGTCCATGTAGAGCCAGACACCTCCGTCCATGTAGAGCCAGACACCTCCGTCCATGTAGAGCCAGACACCCCCGTCCGTGTAGAGCCAGACACCCCCGTCCGTGTAGAGCCAGACACCACCGTCCATGTAGAGCCAGAAACCACCGTCCATGTAGAGCCAGACACCTCCGTCCATGTAGAGCCAGACACCCCCGTCCATGTAGAGCCAGACACCTCCGTCCGTGTAGAGCCAGACAGCCCCCTCCATGTAGAGCCAGACACCTCCCTCCATGTAGAGCCAGACACCTCCGTCCATGTAGAGCCAGACACCACCGTCCATATAGAGCCAGAAACCACCGTCCATTTAGAGCCAGACACCTCCGTCCATGTAGAGTCAGACACCACCGTCCATGTAGAGCCAGACAGCACCGTCCATGTAGAACCAGACAGCACCGTCCATGTAGAGCCAGACACCTCCGTCCATGTAGAGCCAGACACCTCCGTCCATGTAGAGCCAGACACCACCGTCCATGTAGAGCCAGACACCACTGTCCTTGTAGAGCCAGACACCACCGTCCGTGTAGAGACAGACACCACCATCCGTGTAGAGCAAGACACCACCGTCCATGTAGAGCTAGACAGCACCGTCCATGTAGAGCCAGACACAACCGTCCATGTAGAGCCAGACACCACCGTCTATGTAGAGCCTGACAGCACCGTCCATGTAGAGCCAGACACCACCGTCCATGTAGAGCCAGACAGCACCGTCCATGTAGAGCCAGACACCACCATCCATGAAGAGTCAGACACCACCGTCCATGTAGAGCCAGCCACCTGCATCCATGTATAGTCAGACACCACCGTCCATGTAGAGCCAAACAGCACCGTCCATGTAGAGTCAGACACCACCGTCCATGTAGAGCCA
>NW_026611167.1:15000-92500 GCF_029633865.1 Lampris incognitus | reverse complement strand
GATTTATCCTAATGTTGGTTTGTTTTATAGCTGATCTATCCTCATTATTGTTTGTTTAATAGCTGATTTATCCTCATGTTGGTTTGTTTTATAGCTGATTTATCCTCATGTTGGTTTGCTTTATAGCCTGATTTATCCTCATAATTGTTTGTTTTATAGCTGATTTATCCTCATGTTGGTTTGTTTTATAGCTGATTTATTCTCATGTTGGTTTGTTATATAGTCTGATTTATCTTCATGTTGGTTTGTTTTATAGCTGATTTATCCTCATGTTGGTCTGTTTTATAGCTGATTTATCCTCATCTTTGTTTGTTTTATAGCTGATTTATCCTCATGTTGGTTTGTTTTATAGCCTGATTTATCCTCATGTTTATTTGTTTTATAGCTGATTTATCCTCATGTGTGTTTGTTTTATAGCTGATTTATCCTCATGTTTGTTTGTTTTATAGTCTGATTTATCCTCATGTTGGTTTGTTTTATATCCAATTTATCCTCATGTTTGTTTGTTTGTTTTATAGCCTGATTTATCCTGATGTTGGTTTGTTTTATAGTCTGATTTATCCTCATGTTTGTTTGTTTTATAATCTGATTTATCCTCATGTTTGTTTGTTTTATAGTCTGATTTATCCTCATGTTGGTTTGTCTTATAGCTGATTTATCCTCATGTTTGTTTGTTTTATAGTCTGATTTATCCTCATGTTTGTTTGTTTTATAGCCTGATTTATCCTCATGTTGGTTTGTTTTATAGTCTGATTTATTCTCATGTTTGTTTGTTTTATAGGCTGATTTATCCTCATGTTGGTTTGTTTTATAGCCTGATTTATCCTCATGTTGGTTTGTTTTATAGCTGATTTATCCTCATGTTGGTTTGTTTTATAGCTGATCTATCCTCATTATTGTTTGTTTAATAGCTGATTTATCCTCATGTTGGTTTGTTTTATAGCTGATTTATCCTCATGTTGGTTTGTTTTATAGCCTGATTTATCCTCATAATTGTTTGTTTTATAGCTGATTTATCCTCATGTTGGTTTGTTTTATAGCTGATTTATTCTCATGTTGGTTTGTTATAAAATCTGATTTATCCTCATGTTTGTTTGTTTTATAGTCTGATTTATCCTCATGTTTGTTTGTGTTATAGTCTGATTTATCCTCATGTTGGTTTATTTTATAGCTGATTTATCCTCATGTTGGTTTGTTTTATAGCTGATTTATCCTCATGTTTGTTTGTTTTATAGCCTGATTTATCCTCATGTTTGTTTGTTTTATAGCTGATTTATCCTCATGTTGGAATGTTTTATAGCTGATTTATCCTCATGTTTGTTTGTTTTATAGCTGATTTATCCTCATGTTGGTTTGTTTTATAGCTGATTTATCCTCATGTTGGTCTGTTTTATAGCTGATTTATCCTCATCTTTGTTTGTTTTATAGCTGATTTATCCTCATGTTGGTTTGTTTTATAGCCTGATTTATCCTCATGTTTATTTGTTTTATAGCTGATTTATCCTCATGTTGGTTTGTTTTATAGCCTGATTTATCCTCATGTTTGTTTGTTTTATAGCTGATTTATCCTCATGTTTGTTTGCTTTATAGCTGATTTATCCTCATGTTTGTTTGTTTTATTGCCTGATTTATCCTCATCTTTGTTTGTTTTATAGCTGATTTATCCTCATGTTGGTTTGTTTTATAGCCTGATTTATCCTCATGTTTATTTGTTTTATAGCTGATTTATCCTCATGTTGGTTTGTTTTATAGATGATTTATCCTCATGTTTGTTTGTTTTATAGCCTGATTTATCCTCATGTTTGTTTGTTTTATAGCTGATTTATCCTCATGTTTGTTTGTTTTATAGCTGATTTATCCTCATGTTTGTTTGTTTTATAGTCTGATTCCTCAAGTTTGTTTGTTTTATAGTCTGATTCCTCATGTTTGTTTGTTTTATAGTCTGATTCCTCATGTTTATTTGTTTTATAGCTGATTTATCCTCATGTTGGTTTGTTTTATAGCTGATCTATCCTCATTATTGTTTGTTAGTAGCTGATTTATCCTCATGTTTGTTTGCTTTATAGCTGATTTATCCTCATGTTTGTTTGTTTTATAGCTGATTTATCCTCATGTTGGTTTGTTTTATAGCTGATTTATCTTCATTTTTGTTTGTTTTATAGTCTGATTTATCCTCATGTTAGTTTTTTTATAGCTGATTTATCCTCATGTTTGTTTGTTTTATAGCTGATTTATCCTCATGTTTGTTTGTTTAATAGCTGATTTATCCTCATGTTGGTTTGTTTTATAGCTGATCTATCCTCATTTTTGTTTGTTTTATAGTCTGATTTATCCTCATGTTAGTTTTTTTATAGCTGATTTATCCTCATATTTGTTTGTTTTATAGCCTGATTTATCCTCATGTTTGTTTGCTTTATAGCTGATTTATCCTCATGTTTGTTTGTTTTATAGTCTGATTTATCATTCTGTTTGTTTGATTTATAGTCTGATTTATCCTCATGTTTGTTTGCTTTATAGCTGATTTATCCTCATGTTTGTTTGTTTTATAGCTGATTTATCCTCATGTTGGTTTGTTTTATAGCTGATTTATCCTCATGTTTGTTTGTTTTATAGCTGATTTATCCTCATGTTGGTTTGTTTTATAGCTGATTTATCCTCATGTTTGTTTGTTTTATAGCCTGATTTATTCTCATGTTTGTTTGTTTTATAGCTGATTTATCCTCATGTTTGTTTGTTTTATAGCCTGATTTATCCTCATGTTTGTTTGTTTTATAGCTGATTTATCCTCATGTTTGTTTGCTTTATAGCTGATTTATCCTCATGTTTGTTTGTTTTATAGTCTGATTTATCCTCATGTTTGTTTGCTTTATAGCTGATTTATCCTCATGTTTGTTTGTTTTATAGTCTGATTCCTCATGTTTGTTTGTTTTATAGTCTGATTCCTCATGTTTGTTTGTTTTATAGCTGATTCCTCATGTTTGTTTGTTCTATAGTCTGATTTATCCTCATGTTTGTTTGTTTTATAGCTGATTTATCTTCATTTTTGTTTGTTTTATAGTCTGATTTATCCTCATGTTGGTTTTTTTATAGCTGATTTATCCTCATGTTTGTTTGTTTTATAGCCTGATTTATCCTCATGTTTGTTTGCTTTATAGCTGATTTATCCTCATGTTTGTTTGTTTTATAGCTGATTTATCCTCATTTTGGTTTGTTTTATAGCTGATCTATCCTCATTTTTGTTTGTTTTATAGCTGATTTATCCTCATGTTGGTTTGTTTTATAGCTGATTTATCCTCATGTTGGTTTGTTTTATAGCCTGATTTATCCTCTTAATTGTTTGTTTTATAGCTGATTTATCCTCATGTTGGTTTGTTTTATAGCTGATTTATTCTCATGTTGGTTTGTTATATAGTCTGATTTATCCTCATGTTTGTTTGTTTTATAGTCTGATTTATCCTCATGTTTGTTTGTGTTATAGTCTGATTTATCCTCATGTTTGTTTATTTTATAGCTGATTTATCCTCATGTTGGTTTGTTTTATAGCTGATTTATCCTCATGTTTGTTTGTTTTATAGCTGATTTATCCTCATGTTTGTTTGTTTTATAGTCTGATTTATCCTCATGTGTGTTTGTTTTATAGCTGATTTATCCTCATGTTTGTTTGTTTTATAGTCTGATTTATCCTCATGTTGGTTTGTTTTATATCCAATTTATCCTCATGTTTGTTTGTTTGTTTTATAGCCTGATTTATCCTGATGTTGGTTTGTTTTACAGTCTGATTTATCCTCATGTTTGTTTGTTTTATAGCCTGATTTATCCTCATGTTGGTTTGTTTTATAGTCTGATTTATCCTCATGTTTGTTTGTTTTATAGTCTGATTTATCCTCATGTTGGTTTGTTTTATAGCCTGATTTATCCTCATGTTGGTTTGTTTTATAGCTGATTTATCCTCATGTTGGTTTGTTTTATAGCTGATCTATCCTCATTATTGTTTGTTTAATAGCTGATTTATCCTCATGTTGGTTTGTTTTATAGCTGATTTATCCTCATGTTGGTTTGTTTTATAGCCTGATTTATCCTCATAATTGTTTGTTTTATAGCTGATTTATCCTCATGTTGGTTTGTTTTATAGCTGATTTATTCTCATGTTGGTTTGTTATATAGTCTGATTTATCCTCATGTTTGTTTGTTTTATAGTCTGATTTATCCTCATGTTTGTTTGTGTTATAGTCTGATTTATCCTCATGTTTGTTTATTTTATAGCTGATTTATCCTCATGTTGGTTTGTTTTATAGCTGATTTATCCTCATGTTTGTTTGTTTTATAGCCTGATTTATCCTCATAATTGTTTGTTTTATAGTCTGATTTATCCTCATGTTTGTTTGTTTTATAATCTGATTTATCCTCATGTTTGTTTGTTTTATAGTCTGATTTATCCTCATGTTGGTTTGTCTTATAGCTGATTTATCCTCATGTTTGTTTGTTTTATAGTCTGATTTATCCTCATGTTTGTTTGTTTTATAGCCTGATTTATCCTCATGTTGGTTTGTTTTATAGTCTGATTTATTCTCATGTTTGTTTGTTTTATAGGCTGATTTATCCTCATGTTGGTTTGTTTTATAGCCTGATTTATCCTCATGTTGGTTTGTTTTATAGCTGATTTATCCTAATGTTGGTTTGTTTTATAGCTGATCTATCCTCATTATTGTTTGTTTAATAGCTGATTTATCCTCATGTTGGTTTGTTTTATAGCTGATTTATCCTCATGTTGGTTTGCTTTATAGCCTGATTTATCCTCATAATTGTTTGTTTTATAGCTGATTTATCCTCATGTTGGTTTGTTTTATAGCTGATTTATTCTCATGTTGGTTTGTTATATAGTCTGATTTATCTTCATGTTGGTTTGTTTTATAGCTGATTTATCCTCATGTTGGTCTGTTTTATAGCTGATTTATCCTCATCTTTGTTTGTTTTATAGCTGATTTATCCTCATGTTGGTTTGTTTTATAGCCTGATTTATCCTCATGTTTATTTGTTTTATAGCTGATTTATCCTCATGTGTGTTTGTTTTATAGCTGATTTATCCTCATGTTTGTTTGTTTTATAGCTGATTTATCCTCATGTTTGTTTGTTTAATAGCTGATTTATCCTCATGTTGGTTTGTTTTATAGCTGATCTATCCTCATTTTTGTTTGTTTTATAGTCTGATTTATCCTCATGTTAGTTTTTTTATAGCTGATTTATCCTCATATTTGTTTGTTTTATAGCCTGATTTATCCTCATGTTTGTTTGCTTTATAGCTGATTTATCCTCATGTTTGTTTGTTTTATAGTCTGATTTATCATTCTGTTTGTTTGATTTATAGTCTGATTTATCCTCATGTTTGTTTGCTTTATAGCTGATTTATCCTCATGTTTGTTTGTTTTATAGCTGATTTATCCTCATGTTGGTTTGTTTTATAGCTGATTTATCCTCATGTTTGTTTGTTTTATAGCTGATTTATCCTCATGTTGGTTTGTTTTATAGCTGATTTATCCTCATGTTTGTTTGTTTTATAGCCTGATTTATTCTCATGTTTGTTTGTTTTATAGCTGATTTATCCTCATGTTTGTTTGTTTTATAGCCTGATTTATCCTCATGTTTGTTTGTTTTATAGCTGATTTATCCTCATGTTTGTTTGCTTTATAGCTGATTTATCCTCATGTTTGTTTGTTTTATAGTCTGATTTATCCTCATGTTTGTTTGCTTTATAGCTGATTTATCCTCATGTTTGTTTGTTTTATAGTCTGATTCCTCATGTTTGTTTGTTTTATAGTCTGATTCCTCATGTTTGTTTGTTTTATAGCTGATTCCTCATGTTTGTTTGTTCTATAGTCTGATTTATCCTCATGTTTGTTTGTTTTATAGCTGATTTATCTTCATTTTTGTTTGTTTTATAGTCTGATTTATCCTCATGTTGGTTTTTTTATAGCTGATTTATCCTCATGTTTGTTTGTTTTATAGCCTGATTTATCCTCATGTTTGTTTGCTTTATAGCTGATTTATCCTCATGTTTGTTTGTTTTATAGCTGATTTATCCTCATTTTGGTTTGTTTTATAGCTGATCTATCCTCATTTTTGTTTGTTTTATAGCTGATTTATCCTCATGTTGGTTTGTTTTATAGCTGATTTATCCTCATGTTGGTTTGTTTTATAGCCTGATTTATCCTCTTAATTGTTTGTTTTATAGCTGATTTATCCTCATGTTGGTTTGTTTTATAGCTGATTTATTCTCATGTTGGTTTGTTATATAGTCTGATTTATCCTCATGTTTGTTTGTTTTATAGTCTGATTTATCCTCATGTTTGTTTGTGTTATAGTCTGATTTATCCTCATGTTTGTTTGTGTTATAGCTGATTTATCCTCATGTTGGTTTGTGTTATAGTCTGATTTATCCTCATGTTTGTTTATTTTATAGCTGATTTATCCTCATGTTGGTTTGTTTTATAGCTGATTTATCCTCATGTTTGTTTGTTTTATAGCTGATTTATCCTCATGTTTGTTTGTTTTATAGTCTGATTTATCCTCATGTGTGTTTGTTTTATAGCTGATTTATCCTCATGTTTGTTTGTTTTATAGTCTGATTTATCCTCATGTTGGTTTGTTTTATATCCAATTTATCCTCATGTTTGTTTGTTTGTTTTATAGCCTGATTTATCCTGATGTTGGTTTGTTTTACAGTCTGATTTATCCTCATGTTTGTTTGTTTTATAGCCTGATTTATCCTCATGTTGGTTTGTTTTATAGTCTGATTTATCCTCATGTTTGTTTGTTTTATAGTCTGATTTATCCTCATGTTGGTTTGTTTTATAGCCTGATTTATCCTCATGTTGGTTTGTTTTATAGCTGATTTATCCTCATGTTGGTTTGTTTTATAGCTGATCTATCCTCATTATTGTTTGTTTAATAGCTGATTTATCCTCATGTTGGTTTGTTTTATAGCCTGATTTATCCTCATAATTGTTTGTTTTATAGCTGATTTATCCTCATGTTGGTTTGTTTTATAGCTGATTTATTCTCATGTTGGTTTGTTATATAGTCTGATTTATCCTCATGTTTGTTTGTTTTATAGTCTGATTTATCCTCATGTTTGTTTGTGTTATAGTCTGATTTATCCTCATGTTTGTTTATTTTATAGCTGATTTATCCTCATGTTGGTTTGTTTTATAGCTGATTTATCCTCATGTTTGTTTGTTTTATAGCCTGATTTATCCTCATAATTGTTTGTTTTATAGTCTGATTTATCCTCATGTTTGTTTGTTTTATAATCTGATTTATCCTCATGTTTGTTTGTTTTATAGTCTGATTTATCCTCATGTTGGTTTGTCTTATAGCTGATTTATCCTCATGTTTGTTTGTTTTATAGTCTGATTTATCCTCATGTTTGTTTGTTTTATAGCCTGATTTATCCTCATGTTGGTTTGTTTTATAGTCTGATTTATTCTCATGTTTGTTTGTTTTATAGGCTGATTTATCCTCATGTTGGTTTGTTTTATAGCCTGATTTATCCTCATGTTGGTTTGTTTTATAGCTGATTTATCCTAATGTTGGTTTGTTTTATAGCTGATCTATCCTCATTATTGTTTGTTTAATAGCTGATTTATCCTCATGTTGGTTTGTTTTATAGCTGATTTATCCTCATGTTGGTTTGCTTTATAGCCTGATTTATCCTCATAATTGTTTGTTTTATAGCTGATTTATCCTCATGTTGGTTTGTTTTATAGCTGATTTATTCTCATGTTGGTTTGTTATATAGTCTGATTTATCTTCATGTTGGTTTGTTTTATAGCTGATTTATCCTCATGTTGGTCTGTTTTATAGCTGATTTATCCTCATCTTTGTTTGTTTTATAGCTGATTTATCCTCATGTTGGTTTGTTTTATAGCCTGATTTATCCTCATGTTTATTTGTTTTATAGCTGATTTATCCTCATGTGTGTTTGTTTTATAGCTGATTTATCCTCATGTTTGTTTGTTTTATAGTCTGATTTATCCTCATGTTGGTTTGTTTTATATCCAATTTATCCTCATGTTTGTTTGTTTGTTTTATAGCCTGATTTATCCTGATGTTGGTTTGTTTTATAGTCTGATTTATCCTCATGTTTGTTTGTTTTATAATCTGATTTATCCTCATGTTTGTTTGTTTTATAGTCTGATTTATCCTCATGTTGGTTTGTCTTATAGCTGATTTATCCTCATGTTTGTTTGTTTTATAGTCTGATTTATCCTCATGTTTGTTTGTTTTATAGCCTGATTTATCCTCATGTTGGTTTGTTTTATAGTCTGATTTATTCTCATGTTTGTTTGTTTTATAGGCTGATTTATCCTCATGTTGGTTTGTTTTATAGCCTGATTTATCCTCATGTTGGTTTGTTTTATAGCTGATTTATCCTCATGTTGGTTTGTTTTATAGCTGATCTATCCTCATTATTGTTTGTTTAATAGCTGATTTATCCTCATGTTGGTTTGTTTTATAGCTGATTTATCCTCATGTTGGTTTGTTTTATAGCCTGATTTATCCTCATAATTGTTTGTTTTATAGCTGATTTATCCTCATGTTGGTTTGTTTTATAGCTGATTTATTCTCATGTTGGTTTGTTATAAAATCTGATTTATCCTCATGTTTGTTTGTTTTATAGTCTGATTTATCCTCATGTTTGTTTGTGTTATAGTCTGATTTATCCTCATGTTGGTTTATTTTATAGCTGATTTATCCTCATGTTGGTTTGTTTTATAGCTGATTTATCCTCATGTTTGTTTGTTTTATAGCCTGATTTATCCTCATGTTTGTTTGTTTTATAGCTGATTTATCCTCATGTTGGAATGTTTTATAGCTGATTTATCCTCATGTTTGTTTGTTTTATAGCTGATTTATCCTCATGTTGGTTTGTTTTATAGCTGATTTATCCTCATGTTGGTCTGTTTTATAGCTGATTTATCCTCATCTTTGTTTGTTTTATAGCTGATTTATCCTCATGTTGGTTTGTTTTATAGCCTGATTTATCCTCATGTTTATTTGTTTTATAGCTGATTTATCCTCATGTTGGTTTGTTTTATAGCCTGATTTATCCTCATGTTTGTTTGTGTTATAGCTGATTTATCCTCATGTTTGTTTGTTTTATAGCTGATTTATCCTCATGTTTGTTTGCTTTATAGCTGATTTATCCTCATGTTTGTTTGTTTTATTGCCTGATTTATCCTCATCTTTGTTTGTTTTATAGCTGATTTATCCTCATGTTGGTTTGTTTTATAGCCTGATTTATCCTCATGTTTATTTGTTTTATAGCTGATTTATCCTCATGTTGGTTTGTTTTATAGATGATTTATCCTCATGTTTGTTTGTTTTATAGCCTGATTTATCCTCATGTTTGTTTGTTTTATAGCTGATTTATCCTCATGTTTGTTTGTTTTATAGCTGATTTATCCTCATGTTTGTTTGTTTTATAGTCTGATTCCTCAAGTTTGTTTGTTTTATAGTCTGATTCCTCATGTTTGTTTGTTTTATAGTCTGATTCCTCATGTTTATTTGTTTTATAGCTGATTTATCCTCATGTTGGTTTGTTTTATAGCTGATCTATCCTCATTATTGTTTGTTAGTAGCTGATTTATCCTCATGTTTGTTTGCTTTATAGCTGATTTATCCTCATGTTTGTTTGTTTTATAGCTGATTTATCCTCATGTTGGTTTGTTTTATAGCTGATTTATCTTCATTTTTGTTTGTTTTATAGTCTGATTTATCCTCATGTTAGTTTTTTTATAGCTGATTTATCCTCATGTTTGTTTGTTTTATAGCTGATTTATCCTCATGTTTGTTTGTTTAATAGCTGATTTATCCTCATGTTGGTTTGTTTTATAGCTGATCTATCCTCATTTTTGTTTGTTTTATAGTCTGATTTATCCTCATGTTAGTTTTTTTATAGCTGATTTATCCTCATATTTGTTTGTTTTATAGCCTGATTTATCCTCATGTTTGTTTGCTTTATAGCTGATTTATCCTCATGTTTGTTTGTTTTATAGCCTGATTTATCATTCTGTTTGTTTGATTTATAGTCTGATTTATCCTCATGTTTGTTTGCTTTATAGCTGATTTATCCTCATGTTTGTTTGTTTTATAGCTGATTTATCCTCATGTTGGTTTGTTTTATAGCTGATTTATCCTCATGTTTGTTTGTTTTATAGCTGATTTATCCTCATGTTGGTTTGTTTTATAGCTGATTTATCCTCATGTTTGTTTGTTTTATAGCCTGATTTATTCTCATGTTTGTTTGTTTTATAGCTGATTTATCCTCATGTTTGTTTGTTTTATAGCCTGATTTATCCTCATGTTTGTTTGTTTTATAGCTGATTTATCCTCATGTTTGTTTGCTTTATAGCTGATTTATCCTCATGTTTGTTTGTTTTATAGTCTGATTTATCCTCATGTTTGTTTGCTTTATAGCTGATTTATCCTCATGTTTGTTTGTTTTATAGTCTGATTCCTCATGTTTGTTTGTTTTATAGTCTGATTCCTCATGTTTGTTTGTTTTATAGCTGATTCCTCATGTTTGTTTGTTCTATAGTCTGATTTATCCTCATGTTTGTTTGTTTTATAGCTGATTTATCTTCATTTTTGTTTGTTTTATAGTCTGATTTATCCTCATGTTGGTTTTTTTATAGCTGATTTATCCTCATGTTTGTTTGTTTTATAGCCTGATTTATCCTCATGTTTGTTTGCTTTATAGCTGATTTATCCTCATGTTTGTTTGTTTTATAGCTGATTTATCCTCATTTTGGTTTGTTTTATAGCTGATCTATCCTCATTTTTGTTTGTTTTATAGCTGATTTATCCTCATGTTGGTTTGTTTTATAGCTGATTTATCCTCATGTTGGTTTGTTTTATAGCCTGATTTATCCTCTTAATTGTTTGTTTTATAGCTGATTTATCCTCATGTTGGTTTGTTTTATAGCTGATTTATTCTCATGTTGGTTTGTTATATAGTCTGATTTATCCTCATGTTTGTTTGTTTTATAGTCTGATTTATCCTCATGTTTGTTTGTGTTATAGTCTGATTTATCCTCATGTTTGTTTATTTTATAGCTGATTTATCCTCATGTTGGTTTGTTTTATAGCTGATTTATCCTCATGTTTGTTTGTTTTATAGCTGATTTATCCTCATGTTTGTTTGTTTTATAGTCTGATTTATCCTCATGTGTGTTTGTTTTATAGCTGATTTATCCTCATGTTTGTTTGTTTTATAGTCTGATTTATCCTCATGTTGGTTTGTTTTATATCCAATTTATCCTCATGTTTGTTTGTTTGTTTTATAGCCTGATTTATCCTGATGTTGGTTTGTTTTACAGTCTGATTTATCCTCATGTTTGTTTGTTTTATAGCCTGATTTATCCTCATGTTGGTTTGTTTTATAGTCTGATTTATCCTCATGTTTGTTTGTTTTATAGTCTGATTTATCCTCATGTTGGTTTGTTTTATAGCCTGATTTATCCTCATGTTGGTTTGTTTTATAGCTGATTTATCCTCATGTTGGTTTGTTTTATAGCTGATCTATCCTCATTATTGTTTGTTTAATAGCTGATTTATCCTCATGTTGGTTTGTTTTATAGCTGATTTATCCTCATGTTGGTTTGTTTTATAGCCTGATTTATCCTCATAATTGTTTGTTTTATAGCTGATTTATCCTCATGTTGGTTTGTTTTATAGCTGATTTATTCTCATGTTGGTTTGTTATATAGTCTGATTTATCCTCATGTTTGTTTGTTTTATAGTCTGATTTATCCTCATGTTTGTTTGTGTTATAGTCTGATTTATCCTCATGTTTGTTTATTTTATAGCTGATTTATCCTCATGTTGGTTTGTTTTATAGCTGATTTATCCTCATGTTTGTTTGTTTTATAGCCTGATTTATCCTCATAATTGTTTGTTTTATAGTCTGATTTATCCTCATGTTTGTTTGTTTTATAATCTGATTTATCCTCATGTTTGTTTGTTTTATAGTCTGATTTATCCTCATGTTGGTTTGTCTTATAGCTGATTTATCCTCATGTTTGTTTGTTTTATAGTCTGATTTATCCTCATGTTTGTTTGTTTTATAGCCTGATTTATCCTCATGTTGGTTTGTTTTATAGTCTGATTTATTCTCATGTTTGTTTGTTTTATAGGCTTATTTATCCTCATGTTGGTTTGTTTTATAGCCTGATTTATCCTCATGTTGGTTTGTTTTATAGCTGATTTATCCTAATGTTGGTTTGTTTTATAGCTGATCTATCCTCATTATTGTTTGTTTAATAGCTGATTTATCCTCATGTTGGTTTGTTTTATAGCTGATTTATCCTCATGTTGGTTTGCTTTATAGCCTGATTTATCCTCATAATTGTTTGTTTTATAGCTGATTTATCCTCATGTTGGTTTGTTTTATAGCTGATTTATTCTCATGTTGGTTTGTTATATAGTCTGATTTATCTTCATGTTGGTTTGTTTTATAGCTGATTTATCCTCATGTTGGTCTGTTTTATAGCTGATTTATCCTCATCTTTGTTTGTTTTATAGCTGATTTATCCTCATGTTGGTTTGTTTTATAGCCTGATTTATCCTCATGTTTATTTGTTTTATAGCTGATTTATCCTCATGTGTGTTTGTTTTATAGCTGATTTATCCTCATGTTTGTTTGTTTTATAGTCTGATTTATCCTCATGTTGGTTTGTTTTATATCCAATTTATCCTCATGTTTGTTTGTTTGTTTTATAGCCTGATTTATCCTGATGTTGGTTTGTTTTATAGTCTGATTTATCCTCATGTTTGTTTGTTTTATAATCTGATTTATCCTCATGTTTGTTTGTTTTATAGTCTGATTTATCCTCATGTTGGTTTGTCTTATAGCTGATTTATCCTCATGTTTGTTTGTTTTATAGTCTGATTTATCCTCATGTTTGTTTGTTTTATAGCCTGATTTATCCTCATGTTGGTTTGTTTTATAGTCTGATTTATTCTCATGTTTGTTTGTTTTATAGGCTGATTTATCCTCATGTTGGTTTGTTTTATAGCCTGATTTATCCTCATGTTGGTTTGTTTTATAGCTGATTTATCCTCATGTTGGTTTGTTTTATAGCTGATCTATCCTCATTATTGTTTGTTTAATAGCTGATTTATCCTCATGTTGGTTTGTTTTATAGCTGATTTATCCTCATGTTGGTTTGTTTTATAGCCTGATTTATCCTCATAATTGTTTGTTTTATAGCTGATTTATCCTCATGTTGGTTTGTTTTATAGCTGATTTATTCTCATGTTGGTTTGTTATAAAATCTGATTTATCCTCATGTTTGTTTGTTTTATAGTCTGATTTATCCTCATGTTTGTTTGTGTTATAGTCTGATTTATCCTCATGTTGGTTTATTTTATAGCTGATTTATCCTCATGTTGGTTTGTTTTATAGCTGATTTATCCTCATGTTTGTTTGTTTTATAGCCTGATTTATCCTCATGTTTGTTTGTTTTATAGCTGATTTATCCTCATGTTGGAATGTTTTATAGCTGATTTATCCTCATGTTTGTTTGTTTTATAGCTGATTTATCCTCATGTTGGTTTGTTTTATAGCTGATTTATCCTCATGTTGGTCTGTTTTATAGCTGATTTATCCTCATCTTTGTTTGTTTTATAGCTGATTTATCCTCATGTTGGTTTGTTTTATAGCCTGATTTATCCTCATGTTTATTTGTTTTATAGCTGATTTATCCTCATGTTGGTTTGTTTTATAGCCTGATTTATCCTCATGTTTGTTTGTGTTATAGCTGATTTATCCTCATGTTTGTTTGTTTTATAGCTGATTTATCCTCATGTTTGTTTGTTTTATAGCTGATTTATCCTCATGTTTGTTTGTTTTATTGCCTGATTTATCCTCATCTTTGTTTGTTTTATAGCTGATTTATCCTCATGTTGGTTTGTTTTATAGCCTGATTTATCCTCATGTTTATTTGTTTTATAGCTGATTTATCCTCATGTTGGTTTGTTTTATAGCTGATTTATCCTCATGTTTGTTTGTTTTATAGCCTGATTTATCCTCATGTTTGTTTGTTTTATAGCTGATTTATCCTCATGTTTGTTTGTTTTATAGCTGATTTATCCTCATGTTTGTTTGTTTTATAGTCTGATTCCTCAAGTTTGTTTGTTTTATAGTCTGATTCCTCATGTTTGTTTGTTTTATAGTCTGATTCCTCATGTTTATTTGTTTTATAGCTGATTTATCCTCATGTTGGTTTGTTTTATAGCTGATCTATCCTCATTATTGTTTGTTAGTAGCTGATTTATCCTCATGTTTGTTTGCTTTATAGCTGATTTATCCTCATGTTTGTTTGTTTTATAGCTGATTTATCCTCATGTTGGTTTGTTTTATAGCTGATTTATCTTCATTTTTGTTTGTTTTATAGTCTGATTTATCCTCATGTTAGTTTTTTTATAGCTGATTTATCCTCATGTTTGTTTGTTTTATAGCTGATTTATCCTCATGTTTGTTTGTTTAATAGCTGATTTATCCTCATGTTGGTTTGTTTTATAGCTGATCTATCCTCATTTTTGTTTGTTTTATAGTCTGATTTATCCTCATGTTAGTTTTTTTATAGCTGATTTATCCTCATATTTGTTTGTTTTATAGCCTGATTTATCCTCATGTTTGTTTGCTTTATAGCTGATTTATCCTCATGTTTGTTTGTTTTATAGTCTGATTTATCATTCTGTTTGTTTGATTTATAGTCTGATTTATCCTCATGTTTGTTTGCTTTATAGCTGATTTATCCTCATGTTTGTTTGTTTTATAGCTGATTTATCCTCATGTTGGTTTGTTTTATAGCTGATTTATCCTCATGTTTGTTTGTTTTATAGCTGATTTATCCTCATGTTGGTTTGTTTTATAGCTGATTTATCCTCATGTTTGTTTGTTTTATAGCCTGATTTATTCTCATGTTTGTTTGTTTTATAGCTGATTTATCCTCATGTTTGTTTGTTTTATAGCCTGATTTATCCTCATGTTTGTTTGTTTTATAGCTGATTTATCCTCATGTTTGTTTGCTTTATAGCTGATTTATCCTCATGTTTGTTTGTTTTATAGTCTGATTTATCCTCATGTTTGTTTGCTTTATAGCTGATTTATCCTCATGTTTGTTTGTTTTATAGTCTGATTCCTCATGTTTGTTTGTTTTATAGTCTGATTCCTCATGTTTGTTTGTTTTATAGCTGATTCCTCATGTTTGTTTGTTCTATAGTCTGATTTATCCTCATGTTTGTTTGTTTTATAGCTGATTTATCTTCATTTTTGTTTGTTTTATAGTCTGATTTATCCTCATGTTGGTTTTTTTATAGCTGATTTATCCTCATGTTTGTTTGTTTTATAGCCTGATTTATCCTCATGTTTGTTTGCTTTATAGCTGATTTATCCTCATGTTTGTTTGTTTTATAGCTGATTTATCCTCATTTTGGTTTGTTTTATAGCTGATCTATCCTCATTTTTGTTTGTTTTATAGCTGATTTATCCTCATGTTGGTTTGTTTTATAGCTGATTTATCCTCATGTTGGTTTGTTTTATAGCCTGATTTATCCTCTTAATTGTTTGTTTTATAGCTGATTTATCCTCATGTTGGTTTGTTTTATAGCTGATTTATTCTCATGTTGGTTTGTTATATAGTCTGATTTATCCTCATGTTTGTTTGTTTTATAGTCTGATTTATCCTCATGATTGTTTGTGTTATAGTCTGATTTATCCTCATGTTTGTTTATTTTATAGCTGATTTATCCTCATGTTGGTTTGTTTTATAGCTGATTTATCCTCATGTTTGTTTGTTTTATAGCTGATTTATCCTCATGTTTGTTTGTTTTATAGTCTGATTTATCCTCATGTGTGTTTGTTTTATAGCTGATTTATCCTCATGTTTGTTTGTTTTATAGTCTGATTTATCCTCATGTTGGTTTGTTTTATATCCAATTTATCCTCATGTTTGTTTGTTTGTTTTATAGCCTGATTTATCCTGATGTTGGTTTGTTTTACAGTCTGATTTATCCTCATGTTTGTTTGTTTTATAGCCTGATTTATCCTCATGTTGGTTTGTTTTATAGTCTGATTTATCCTCATGTTTGTTTGTTTTATAGTCTGATTTATCCTCATGTTGGTTTGTTTTATAGCCTGATTTATCATCATGTTGGTTTGTTTTATAGCTGATTTATCCTCATGTTGGTTTGTTTTATAGCTGATCTATCCTCATTATTGTTTGTTTAATAGCTGATTTATCCTCATGTTGGTTTGTTTTATAGCTGATTTATCCTCATGTTGGTTTGTTTTATAGCCTGATTTATCCTCATAATTGTTTGTTTTATAGCTGATTTATCCTCATGTTGGTTTGTTTTATAGCTGATTTATTCTCATGTTGGTTTGTTATATAGTCTGATTTATCCTCATGTTTGTTTGTTTTATAGTCTGATTTATCCTCATGTTTGTTTGTGTTATAGTCTGATTTATCCTCATGTTTGTTTATTTTATAGCTGATTTATCCTCATGTTGGTTTGTTTTATAGCTGATTTATCCTCATGTTTGTTTGTTTTATAGCCTGATTTATCCTCATAATTGTTTGTTTTATAGCACATTTATCCTCATGTTGGTTTGTTTTATAGCTGATTTATTCTCATGTTGGTTTGTTATATAATCTGATTTATCCTCATGTTTGTTTGTTTTATAGTCTGATTTATCCTCATGTTTGTTTGTGTTATAGTCTGATTTATCCTCATGTTTGTTTATTTTATAGCTGATTTATCCTCATGTTGGTTTGTTTTATAGCTGATTTATCCTCATGTTTGTTTGTTTTATAGCTGATTTATCCTCATGTTTGTTTGTTTTATAGTCTGATTTATCCTCATGTGTGTTTGTTTTATAGCTGATTTATCCTCATGTTTGTTTGTTTTATAGTCTGATTTATCCTCATGTTGGTTTGTTTTATATCCAATTTATCCTCATGTTTGTTTGTTTGTTTTATAGCCTGATTTATCCTGATGTTTGTTTGTTTTATAGTCTGATTCCTCAAGTTTGTTTGTTTTATAGTCTGATTCCTCATGTTTGTTTGTTTTATAGTCTGATTCCTCATGTTTATTTGTTTTATAGCTGATTTATCCTCATGTTGGTTTGTTTTATAGCTGATCTATCCTCATTATTGTTTGTTTAATAGCTGATTTATCCTCATGTTTGTTTGCTTTATAGCTGATTTATCCTCATGTTTGTTTGTTTTATAGCTGATTTATCCTCATGTTGGTTTGTTTTATAGCTGATTTATCTTCATTTTTGTTTGTTTTATAGTCTGATTTATCCTCAAGTTAGTTTTTTTATAGCTGATTTATCCTCATGTTTGTTTGTTTTATAGCTGATTTATCCTCATGTTTGTTTGTTTAATAGCTGATTTATCCTCATGTTGGTTTGTTTTATAGCTGATCTATCCTCATTTTTGTTTGTTTTATAGTCTGATTTATCCTCATGTTAGTTTTTTTATAGCTGATTTATCCTCATGTTTGTTTGTTTTATAGCCTGATTTATCCTCATGTTTGTTTGCTTTATAGCTGATTTATCCTCATGTTTGTTTGTTTTATAGTCTGATTTATCATTCTGTTTGTTTGATTTATAGTCTGATTTATCCTCATGTTTGTTTGCTTTATAGCTGATTTATCCTCATGTTTGTTTGTTTTATAGCTGATTTATCCTCATGTTGGTTTGTTTTATAGCTGATTTATCCTCATGTTTGTTTGTTTTATAGCTGATTTATCCTCATGTTGGTTTGTTTTATAGCTGATTTATCCTCATGTTTGTTTGTTTTATAGCCTGATTTATTCTCATGTTTGTTTGTTTTATAGCTGATTTATCCTCATGTTTGTTTGTTTTATAGCCTGATTTATCCTCATGTTTGTTTGTTTTATAGCTGATTTATCCTCATGTTTGTTTGCTTTATAGCTGATTTATCCTCATGTTTGTTTGTTTTATAGTCTGATTTATCCTCATGTTTGTTTGCTTTATAGCTGATTTATCCTCATGTTTGTTTGTTTTATAGTCTGATTCCTCATGTTTGTTTGTTTTATAGTCTGATTCCTCATGTTTGTTTGTTTTATAGCTGATTCCTCATGTTTGTTTGTTCTATAGTCTGATTTATCCTCATGTTTGTTTGTTTTATAGCTGATTTATCTTCATTTTTGTTTGTTTTATAGTCTGATTTATCCTCATGTTGGTTTTTTTTATAGCTGATTTATCCTCATGTTTGTTTGTTTTATAGCCTGATTTATCCTCATGTTTGTTTGCTTTATAGCTGATTTATCCTCATGTTTGTTTGTTTTATAGCTGATTTATCCTCATTTTGGTTTGTTTTATAGCTGATCTATCCTCATTTTTGTTTGTTTTATAGCTGATTTATCCTCATGTTGGTTTGTTTTATAGCTGATTTATCCTCATGTTGGTTTGTTTTATAGCCTGATTTATCCTCATAATTGTTTGTTTTATAGCTGATTTATCCTCATGTTGGTTTGTTTTATAGCTGATTTATTCTCATGTTGGTTTGTTATATAGTCTGATTTATCCTCATGTTTGTTTGTTTTATAGTCTGATTTATCCTCATGTTTGTTTGTGTTATAGTCTGATTTATCCTCATGTTTGTTTATTTTATAGCTGATTTATCCTCATGTTGGTTTGTTTTATAGCTGATTTATCCTCATGTTTGTTTGTTTTATAGCTGATTTATCCTCATGTTTGTTTGTTTTATAGTCTGATTTATCCTCATGTGTGTTTGTTTTATAGCTGATTTGTCCTCATGTTTGTTTGTTTTATAGTCTGATTTATCCTCATGTTGGTTTGTTTTATATCCAATTTATCCTCATGTTTGTTTGTTTGTTTTATAGCCTGATTTATCCTGATGTTGGTTTGTTTTATAGTCTGATTTATCCTCATGTTTGTTTGTTTTATAATCTGATTTATCCTCATGTTTGTTTGTTTTATAGTCTGATTTATCCTCATGTTGGTTTGTCTTATAGCTGATTTATCCTCATGTTTGTTTGTTTTATAGTCTGATTTATCCTCATGTTTGTTTGTTTTATAGCCTGATTTATCCTCATGTTGGTTTGTTTTATAGTCTGATTTATTCTCATGTTTGTTTGTTTTATAGGCTGATTTATCCTCATGTTGGTTTGTTTTATAGCCTGATTTATCCTCATGTTGGTTTGTTTTATAGCTGATTTATCCTCATGTTGGTTTGTTTTATAGCTGATCTATCCTCATTATTGTTTGTTTAATAGCTGATTTATCCTCATGTTGGTTTGTTTTATAGCTGATTTATCCTCATAATTGTTTGTTTTATAGCTGATTTATCCTCATGTTGGTTTGTTTTATAGCTGATTATTTCTCATGTTGGTTTGTTATATAGTCTGATTTATCTTCATGTTGGTTTGTTTTATAGCTGATTTATCCTCATGTTGGTCTGTTTTATAGCTGATTTATCCTCATCTTTGTTTGTTTTATAGCTGATTTATCCTCATGTTGGTTTGTTTTATAGCCTGATTTATCCTCATGTTTATTTGTTTTATAGCTGATTTATCCTCATGTTGGTTTGTTTTATAGCCTGATTTATCCTCATGTTTGTTTGTGTTATAGCTGATTTATCCTCATGTTTGTTTGTTTTATAGCTGATTTATCCTCATGTTTGTTTGCTTTACAGCTGATTTATCCTCATGTTTGTTTGTTTTATTGCCTGATTTATCCTCAACTTTGTTTGTTTTATAGCTGATTTATCCTCATGTTGGTTTGTTTTATAGCCTGATTTATCCTCATGTTTATTTGTTTTATAGCTGATTTATCCTCATGTTGGTTTGTTTTATAGCTGATTTATCCTCATGTTTGTTTGTTTTATAGCCTGATTTATCCTCATGTTTGTTTGTTTTATAGCTGATTTATCCTCATGTTTGTTTGTTTTATAGCTGATTTATCCTCATGTTTGTTTGTTTTATAGTCTGATTCCTCAAGTTTGTTTGTTTAATAGTCTGATTCCTCATGTTTGTTTGTTTTATAGTCTGATTCCTCATGTTTATTTGTTTTATAGCTGATTTATTCTCATGTTGGTTTGTTTTATAGCTGATCTATCCTCATTATTGTTTGTTTAATAGCTGATTTATCCTCATGTTTGTTTGCCTTATAGCTGATTTATCCTCATGTTTGTTTGTTTTATAGCTGATTTATCCTCATGTTGGTTTGTTTTATAGCTGATTTATCTTCATTTTTGTTTGTTTTATAGTCTGATTTATCCTCATGTTAGTTTTTTTATAGCTGATTTATCCTCATGTTTGTTTGTTTTATAGCCTGATTTATCCTCATGTTTGTTTGCTTTATAGCTGATTTATCCTCATGTTTGTTTGTTTTATAGCTGATTTATCCTCATGTTGGTTTGTTTTATAGCTGATCTATCCTCATTTTTGTTTGTTTTATAGCTGATTTATCCTCATGTTGGTTTGTTTTATAGCTGATTTATCCTCATGTTGGTTTGTTTTATAGCCTGATTTATCCTCATAATTGTTTGTTTTATAGCTCATTTATCCTCATGTTGGTTTGTTTTATAGCTGATTTATTCTCATGTTGTTCTGTTATATAGTCTGATTTATCCTCATGTTTGTTTGTTTTATAGTCTGATTTATCCTCATGTTTGTTTGTGTTATAGTCTGATTTATCCTCATGTTTGTTTATTTTATAGCTGATTTATCCTCATGTTGGTTTGTTTTATAGCTGATTTATCCTCATGTTTGTTTGTTTTATAGCTGATTTATCCTCATGTTTGTGTTATAGCTGATTTATTCTCATTTTGGTTTGTTATATAGTCTGATTTATCCTCATGTTTGTTTGTTTTATAGTCTGATTTATCCTCATGTTTGTTTGTGTTATAGTCTGATTTATCCTCATGTTTGTTTATTTTATAGCTGATTTATCCTCATGTTGGTTTGTTTTATAGCTGATTTATCCTCATGTTTGTTTGTTTTATAGCTGATTTATCCTCATGTTTGTTTGTTTTATAGTCTGATTTATCCTCATGTGTGTTTGTTTTATAGCTGATTTATCCTCATGTTTGTTTGTTTTATAGTCTGATTTATCCTCATGTTGGTTTGTTTTATATCCAATTTATCCTCATGTTTGTTTGTTTGTTTTATAGCCTGATTTATCCTCATGTTGGTTTGTTTTATAGTCTGATTTATTCTCATGTTTGTTTGTTTTATAGGCTGATTTATCCTCATGTTGGTTTGTTTTATAGCCTGATTTATCCTCATGTTGGTTTGTTTTATAGCTGATTTATCCTCATGTTGGTTTGTTTTATAGCTGATCTATCCTCATTATTGTTTGTTTAATAGCTGATTTATCCTCATGTTGGTTTGTTTTATAGCTGATTTATCCTCATAATTGTTTGTTTTATAGCTGATTATTTCTCATGTTGGTTTGTTATATAGTCTGATTTATCTTCATGTTGGTTTGTTTTATAGCTGATTTATCCTCATGTTGGTCTGTTTTATAGCTGATTTATCCTCATCTTTGTTTGTTTTATAGCTGATTTATCCTCATGTTGGTTTGTTTTATAGCCTGATTTATCCTCATGTTTATTTGTTTTTTAGCTGATTTATCCTCATGTTGGTTTGTTTTATAGCCTGATTTATCCTCATGTTTGTTTGTGTTATAGCTGATTTATCCTCATGTTTGTTTGTTTTATAGCTGATTTATCCTCATGTTTGTTTGCTTTACAGCTGATTTATCCTCATGTTTGTTTGTTTTATTGCCTGATTTATCCTCAACTTTGTTTGTTTTATAGCTGATTTATCCTCATGTTGGTTTGTTTTATAGCCTGATTTATCCTCATGTTTATTTGTTTTATAGCTGATTTATCCTCATGTTGGTTTGTTTTATAGCTGATTTATCCTCATGTTTGTTTGTTTTATAGCCTGATTTATCCTCATGTTTGTTTGTTTTATAGCTGATTTATCCTCATGTTTGTTTGTTTTATAGCTGATTTATCCTCATGTTTGTTTGTTTTATAGTCTGATTCCTCAAGTTTGTTTGTTTTATAGTCTGATTCCTCATGTTTGTTTGTTTTATAGTCTGATTCCTCATGTTTATTTGTTTTATAGCTGATTTATTCTCATGTTGGTTTGTTTTATAGCTGATCTATCCTCATTATTGTTTGTTTAATAGCTGATTTATCCTCATGTTTGTTTGCCTTATAGCTGATTTATCCTCATGTTTGTTTGTTTTATAGCTGATTTATCCTCATGTTGGTTTGTTTTATAGCTGATTTATCTTCATTTTTGTTTGTTTTATAGTCTGATTTATCCTCATGTTAGTTTTTTTATAGCTGATTTATCCTCATGTTTGTTTGTTTTATAGCCTGATTTATCCTCATGTTTGTTTGCTTTATAGCTGATTTATCCTCATGTTTGTTTGTTTTATAGCTGATTTATCCTCATGTTGGTTTGTTTTATAGCTGATCTATCCTCATTTTTGTTTGTTTTATAGCTGATTTATCCTCATGTTGGTTTGTTTTATAGCTGATTTATCCTCATGTTGGTTTGTTTTATAGCCTGATTTATCCTCATAATTGTTTGTTTTATAGCTCATTTATCCTCATGTTGGTTTGTTTTATAGCTGATTTATTCTCATGTTGTTCTGTTATATAGTCTGATTTATCCTCATGTTTGTTTGTTTTATAGTCTGATTTATCCTCATGTTTGTTTGTGTTATAGTCTGATTTATCCTCATGTTTGTTTATTTTATAGCTGATTTATCCTCATGTTGGTTTGTTTTATAGCTGATTTATCCTCATGTTTGTTTGTTTTATAGCTGATTTATCCTCATGTTTGTGTTATAGCTGATTTATTCTCATTTTGGTTTGTTATATAGTCTGATTTATCCTCATGTTTGTTTGTTTTATAGTCTGATTTATCCTCATGTTTGTTTGTGTTATAGTCTGATTTATCCTCATGTTTGTTTATTTTATAGCTGATTTATCCTCATGTTGGTTTGTTTTATAGCTGATTTATCCTCATGTTTGTTTGTTTTATAGCTGATTTATCCTCATGTTTGTTTGTTTTATAGTCTGATTTATCCTCATGTGTGTTTGTTTTATAGCTGATTTATCCTCATGTTTGTTTGTTTTATAGTCTGATTTATCCTCATGTTGGTTTGTTTTATATCCAATTTATCCTCATGTTTGTTTGTTTGTTTTATAGCCTGATTTATCCTGATGTTGGTTTGTTTTATAGTCTGATTTATCCTCATGTTTGTTTGTTTTATAATCTGATTTATCCTCATGTTTGTTTGTTTTATAGTCTGATTTATCCTCATGTTGGTTTGTCTTATAGCTGATTTATCCTCATGTTTGTTTGTTTTATAGTCTGATTTATCCTCATGTTTGTTTGTTTTATAGTCTGATTTATCCTCATGTTGGTTTGTTTTATAGTCTGATTTATTCTCATGTTTGTTTGTTTTATAGGCTGATTTATCCTCATGTTGGTTTGTTTTATAGCCTGATTTATCCTCATGTTGGTTTGTTTTATAGCTGATTTATCCTCATGTTGGTTTGTTTTATAGCTGATCTATCCTCATTATTGTTTGTTTAATAGCTGATTTATCCTCATGTTGGTTTGTTTTATAGCTGATTTATCCTCATGTTGGTTTGTTTTATAGCCTGATTTATCCTCATAATTGTTTGTTTTATAGCTGATTTATCCTCATGTTGGTTTGTTTTATAGCTGATTTATTCTCATGTTGGTTTGTTATATAGTCTGATTTATCTTCATGTTGGTTTGTTTTATAGCTGATTTATCCTCATGTTGGTCTGTTTTATAGCTGATTTATCCTCATCTTTGTTTGTTTTATAGCTGATTTATCCTCATGTTGGTTTGTTTTATAGCCTGATTTATCCTCATGTTTATTTGTTTTATAGCTGATTTATCCTCATGTTGGTTTGTTTTATAGCCTGATTTATCCTCATGTTGGTTTGTTTTATAGCCTGATTTATCCTCATGTTTGTTTGTGTTATAGCTGATTTATCCTCATGTTTGTTTGTTTTATAGCTGATTTATCCTCATGTTTGTTTGCTTTACAGCTGATTTATCCTCATGTTTGTTTGTTTTATAGCTGATTTATCCTCATGTTTGTTTGTTTTATAGTCTGATTCCTCAAGTTTGTTTGTTTTATAGTCTGATTCCTCATGTTTGTTTGTTTTATAGTCTGATTCCTCATGTTTATTTGTTTTATAGCTGATTTATTCTCATGTTGGTTTGTTTTATAGCTGATCTATCCTCATTATTGTTTGTTTAATAGCTGATTTATCCTCATGTTTGTTTGTTTTATAGTCTGATTTATCCTCATGTGTGTTTGTTTTATAGCTGATTTGTCCTCATGTTTGTTTGTTTTATAGTCTGATTTATCCTCATGTTGGTTTGTTTTATATCCAATTTATCCTCATGTTTGTTTGTTTGTTTTATAGCCTGATTTATCCTGATGTTGGTTTGTTTTATAGTCTGATTTATCCTCATGTTTGTTTGTTTTATAATCTGATTTATCCTCATGTTTGTTTGTTTTATAGTCTGATTTATCCTCATGTTGGTTTGTCTTATAGCTGATTTATCCTCATGTTTGTTTGTTTTATAGTCTGATTTATCCTCATGTTTGTTTGTTTTATAGCCTGATTTATCCTCATGTTGGTTTGTTTTATAGTCTGATTTATTCTCATGTTTGTTTGTTTTATAGGCTGATTTATCCTCATGTTGGTTTGTTTTATAGCCTGATTTATCCTCATGTTGGTTTGTTTTATAGCTGATTTATCCTCATGTTGGTTTGTTTTATAGCTGATCTATCCTCATTATTGTTTGTTTAATAGCTGATTTATCCTCATGTTGGTTTGTTTTATAGCTGATTTATCCTCATTTTTGTTTGTTTTATAGCTGATTTATCCTCATGTTGGTTTGTTTTATAGCTGATTATTTCTCATGTTGGTTTGTTATATAGTCTGATTTATCTTCATGTTGGTTTGTTTTATAGCTGATTTATCCTCATGTTGGTCTGTTTTATAGCTGATTTATCCTCATCTTTGTTTGTTTTATAGCTGATTTATCCTCATGTTGGTTTGTTTTATAGCCTGATTTATCCTCATGTTTATTTGTTTTATAGCTGATTTATCCTCATGTTGGTTTGTTTTATAGCCTGATTTATCCTCATGTTTGTTTGTGTTATAGCTGATTTATCCTCATGTTTGTTTGTTTTATAGCTGATTTATCCTCATGTTTGTTTGCTTTACAGCTGATTTATCCTCATGTTTGTTTGTTTTATTGCCTGATTTATCCTCAACTTTGTTTGTTTTATAGCTGATTTATCCTCATGTTGGTTTGTTTTATAGCCTGATTTATCCTCATGTTTATTTGTTTTATAGCTGATTTATCCTCATGTTGGTTTGTTTTATAGCTGATTTATCCTCATGTTTGTTTGTTTTATAGCCTGATTTATCCTCATGTTTGTTTGTTTTATAGCTGATTTATCCTCATGTTTGTTTGTTTTATAGCTGATTTATCCTCATGTTTGTTTGTTTTATAGTCTGATTCCTCAAGTTTGTTTGTTTTATAGTCTGATTCCTCATGTTTGTTTGTTTTATAGTCTGATTCCTCATGTTTATTTGTTTTATAGCTGATTTATTCTCATGTTGGTTTGTTTTATAGCTGATCTATCCTCATTATTGTTTGTTTAATAGCTGATTTATCCTCATGTTTGTTTGCCTTATAGCTGATTTATCCTCATGTTTGTTTGTTTTATAGCTGATTTATCCTCATGTTGGTTTGTTTTATAGCTGATTTATCTTCATTTTTGTTTGTTTTATAGTCTGATTTATCCTCATGTTAGTTTTTTTATAGCTGATTTATCCTCATGTTTGTTTGTTTTATAGCCTGATTTATCCTCATGTTTGTTTGCTTTATAGCTGATTTATCCTCATGTTTGTTTGTTTTATAGCTGATTTATCCTCATGTTGGTTTGTTTTATAGCTGATCTATCCTCATTTTTGTTTGTTTTATAGCTGATTTATCCTCATGTTGGTTTGTTTTATAGCTGATTTATCCTCATGTTGGTTTGTTTTATAGCCTGATTTATCCTCATAATTGTTTGTTTTATAGCTCATTTATCCTCATGTTGGTTTGTTTTATAGCTGATTTATTCTCATGTTGTTCTGTTATATAGTCTGATTTATCCTCATGTTTGTTTGTTTTATAGTCTGATTTATCCTCATGTTTGTTTGTGTTATAGTCTGATTTATCCTCATGTTTGTTTATTTTATAGCTGATTTATCCTCATGTTGGTTTGTTTTATAGCTGATTTATCCTCATGTTTGTTTGTTTTATAGCTGATTTATCCTCATGTTTGTGTTATAGCTGATTTATTCTCATTTTGGTTTGTTATATAGTCTGATTTATCCTCATGTTTGTTTGTTTTATAGTCTGATTTATCCTCATGTTTGTTTGTGTTATAGTCTGATTTATCCTCATGTTTGTTTATTTTATAGCTGATTTATCCTCATGTTGGTTTGTTTTATAGCTGATTTATCCTCATGTTTGTTTGTTTTATAGCTGATTTATCCTCATGTTTGTTTGTTTTATAGTCTGATTTATCCTCATGTGTGTTTGTTTTATAGCTGATTTATCCTCATGTTTGTTTGTTTTATAGTCTGATTTATCCTCATGTTGGTTTGTTTTATATCCAATTTATCCTCATGTTTGTTTGTTTGTTTTATAGCCTGATTTATCCTGATGTTGGTTTGTTTTATAGTCTGATTTATCCTCATGTTTGTTTGTTTTATAATCTGATTTATCCTCATGTTTGTTTGTTTTATAGTCTGATTTATCCTCATGTTGGTTTGTCTTATAGCTGATTTATCCTCATGTTTGTTTGTTTTATAGTCTGATTTATCCTCATGTTTGTTTGTTTTATAGTCTGATTTATCCTCATGTTGGTTTGTTTTATAGTCTGATTTATTCTCATGTTTGTTTGTTTTATAGGCTGATTTATCCTCATGTTGGTTTGTTTTATAGCCTGATTTATCCTCATGTTGGTTTGTTTTATAGCTGATTTATCCTCATGTTGGTTTGTTTTATAGCTGATCTATCCTCATTATTGTTTGTTTAATAGCTGATTTATCCTCATGTTGGTTTGTTTTATAGCTGATTTATCCTCATGTTGGTTTGTTTTATAGCCTGATTTATCCTCATAATTGTTTGTTTTATAGCTGATTTATCCTCATGTTGGTTTGTTTTATAGCTGATTTATTCTCATGTTGGTTTGTTATATAGTCTGATTTATCTTCATGTTGGTTTGTTTTATAGCTGATTTATCCTCATGTTGGTCTGTTTTATAGCTGATTTATCCTCATCTTTGTTTGTTTTATAGCTGATTTATCCTCATGTTGGTTTGTTTTATAGCCTGATTTATCCTCATGTTTATTTGTTTTATAGCTGATTTATCCTCATGTTGGTTTGTTTTATAGCCTGATTTATCCTCATGTTTGTTTGTTTTATAGCCTGATTTATCCTCATGTTTGTTTGTGTTATAGCTGATTTATCCTCATGTTTGTTTGTTTTATAGCTGATTTATCCTCATGTTTGTTTGCTTTACAGCTGATTTATCCTCATGTTTGTTTGTTTTATAGCTGATTTATCCTCATGTTTGTTTGTTTTATAGTCTGATTCCTCAAGTTTGTTTGTTTTATAGTCTGATTCCTCATGTTTGTTTGTTTTATAGTCTGATTCCTCATGTTTATTTGTTTTATAGCTGATTTATTCTCATGTTGGTTTGTTTTATAGCTGATCTATCCTCATTATTGTTTGTTTAATAGCTGATTTATCCTCATGTTTGTTTGCCTTATAGCTGATTTATCCTCATGTTTGTTTGTTTTATAGCTGATTTATCCTCATGTTGGTTTGTTTTATAGCTGATTTATCTTCATTTTTGTTTGTTTTATAGTCTGATTTATCCTCATGTTAGTTTTTTTATAGCTGATTTATCCTCATGTTTGTTTGTTTTATAGTCTGATTTATCCTCATGTTTGTTTGCTTTATAGCTGATTTATCCTCATGTTTGTTTGTTTTATAGCTGATTTATCCTCATGTTGGTTTGTTTTATAGCTGATCTATCCTCATTTTTGTTTGTTTTATAGCTGATTTATCCTCATGTTGGTTTGTTTTATAGCTGATTTATCCTCATGTTGGTTTGTTTTATAGCCTGATTTATCCTCATAATTGTTTGTTTTATAGCTCATTTATCCTCATGTTGGTTTGTTTTATAGCTGATTTATTCTCATGTTGTTCTGTTATATAGTCTGATTTATCCTCATGTTTGTTTGTTTTATAGTCTGATTTATCCTCATGTTTGTTTGTGTTATAGTCTGATTTATCCTCATGTTTGTTTATTTTATAGCTGATTTATCCTCATGTTGGTTTGTTTTATAGCTGATTTATCCTCATGTTTGTTTGTTTTATAGCTGATTTATCCTCATGTTTGTTTTATAGCTGATTTATTCTCATGTTGGTTTGTTATATAGTCTGATTTATCCTCATGTTTGTTTGTTTTATAGTCTGATTTATCCTCATGTTTGTTTGTGTTATAGTCTGATTTATCCTCATGTTTGTTTATTTTATAGCTGATTTATCCTCATGTTGGTTTGTTTTATAGCTGATTTATCCTCATGTTTGTTTGTTTTATAGCCTGATTTATCCTCATGTTTGTTTGTTTTATAGCTGATTTATCCTCATGTTGGAATGTTTTATAGCTGATTTATCCTCATGTTTGTTTGTTTTATAGCTGATTTATCCTCATGTTGAAATGTTTTATAGCTGATTTATCCTCATGTTGGTTTGTTTTATAGCTGATTTATCCTCATCTTTGTTTGTTTTATAGCTGATTTATCCTCATGTTGGTTTGTTTTATAGCCTGATTTATCCTCATGTTTATTTGTTTTATAGCTGATTTATCCTCATGTTGGTTTGTTTTATAGCCTGATTTATCCTCATGTTTGTTTGTGTTATAGCTGATTTATCCTCATGTTTGTTTGTTTTATAGCTGATTTATCCTCATGTTTGTTTGCTTTATAGCTGATTTATCCTCATGTTTGTTTGTTTTATAGCCTGATTTATCCTCATGTTTGTTTGTTTTATAGCTGATTTATCCTCATGTTGGTTTGTTTTATAGCCGGATTTATCCTCATGTTTATTTTTTTAATGCTGATTTATCCTCATGTTGGTTTGTTTTATAGCTGATTTATCCTCATGTTTGTTTGTTTTATAGCCTGATTTATCCTCATGTTTGTTTGTTTTATAGCTGATTTATCCTCATGTTTGTTTGTTTTATAGCTGATTTATCCTCATGTTTGTTTGTTTTATAGTCTGATTCCTCATGTTTGTTTGTTTTATAGTCTGATTCCTCATGTTTGTTTGTTTTATAGCTGATTCCTCATGTTTGTTTGTTTTATAGTCTGATTTATCGTCATGTTTGTTTGCTTTATAGCTGATTTATCCACATGTTTGTTTGTTTTATAGCTGATTTATCCTCATGTTGATTTGTTTTATAGCTGATTTATCTTCATTTTTGTTTGTTTTATAGTCTGATTTATCCTCATGTTGGTTTTTTTATAGCTGATTTATCCTCATGTTTGTTTGTTTTATAGCCTGATTTATCCTCATGTTTGTTTGCTTTATAGCTGATTTATCCTCATGTTTGTTTGTTTTATAGCTGATTTATCCTCATGTTGGTTTGTTTTATAGCTGATCTATCCTCATTTTTGTTTGTTTTATAGCTGATTTATCCTCATGTTGGTTTGTTTTATAGCTGATTTATCCTAATGTTGGTTTGTTTTATAGCCTGATTTATCCTCATAATTGTTTGTTTTATAGCTGATTTATCCTCATGTTGGTTTGTTTTATAGCTGATTTATTCTCATGTTGGTTTGTTATATAGTCTGATTTATCCTCATGTTTGTTTGTTTTATAGTCTGATTTATCCTCATGTTTGTTTGTGTTATAGTCTGATTTATCCTCATGTTTGTTTATTTTATAGCTGATTTATCCTAATGTTTGTTTGTTTTATAGCTGATTTATCCTCATGTTGGTTTGTTTTATAGCTGATTTATCCTCATTTTTGTTTGTTTTATAGCTGATTTATCCTCATGTTGGTTTGTTTTATAGCTGATTTATCCTCATTTTTGTTTGTTTTATAGTCTGATTTATCCTCATGTTGGTTTGTTTTATAGCTGATTTATCCTCATGTTTGTTTATGTTATAGCCTGATTTATCCTCATGTTTGTTTGTTTTATAGTCTGATTTATCCTAATGTTGGTTTGTTTTATAGCTGATTTATCCTCATGTTGGTTTGTTTTATAGCTGATCTATCCTCATTATTGTTTGTTTAATAGCTGATTTATCCTCATGTTGGTTTGTTTTATAGCTGATTTATCCTCATGTTGGTTTGTTTTATAGTCTGATTTATCCTCATAATTGTTTGTTTTATAGCTGATTTATCCTCATGTTGGTTTGTTTTATAGCTGATTTATTCTCATGTTGGTTTGTTATATAGTCTGATTTATCTTCATGTTGGTTTGTTTTATAGCTGATTTATCCTCATGTTGGTCTGTTTTATAGCTGATTTATCCTCATCTTTGTTTGTTTTATAGCTGATTTATCCTCATGTTGGTTTGTTTTATAGCCTGATTTATCCTCATGTTTATTTGTTTTATAGCTGATTTATCCTCATGTTGGTTTGTTTTATAGCCTGATTTATCCTCATGTTTGTTTGTGTTATAGCTGATTTATCCTCATGTTTGTTTGTTTTATAGCTGATTTATCCTCATGTTTGTTTGCTTTACAGCTGATTTATCCTCATGTTTGTTTGTTTTATTGCCTGATTTATCCTCATCTTTGTTTGTTTTATAGCTGATTTATCCTCATGTTGGTTTGTTTTATAGCCTGATTTATCCTCATGTTTATTTGTTTTATAGCTGATTTATCCTCATGTTGGTTTGTTTTATAGCTGATTTATCCTCATGTTTGTTTGTTTTATAGCCTGATTTATCCTCATGTTTGTTTGTTTTATAGCTGATTTATCCTCATGTTTGTTTGTTTTATAGCTGATTTATCCTCATGTTTGTTTGTTTTATAGTCTGATTCCTCAAGTTTGTTTGTTTTATAGTCTGATTCCTCATGTTTGTTTGTTTTATAGTCTGATTCCTCATGTTTATTTGTTTTATAGCTGATTTATTCTCATGTTGGTTTGTTTTATAGCTGATCTATCCTCATTATTGTTTGTTTAATAGCTGATTTATCCTCATGTTGGTTTGTTTTATAGCTGATTTATCTTCATTTTTGTTTGTTTTATAGTCTGATTTATCCTCATGTTAGTTTGTTTTATAGCTGATTTATCCTCATTTTTGTTTGTTTTATAGCCTGATTTATCCTCATGTTTGTTTGCTTTATAGCTGATTTATCCTCATGTTTGTTTGTTTTATAGCTGATTTATCCTCATGTTGGTTTGTTTTATAGCTGATCTATCCTCATTTTTGTTTGTTTTATAGCTGATTTATCCTCATGTTGGTTTGTTTTATAGCTGATTTATCCTCATGTTGGTTTGTTTTATAGCCTGATTTATCCTCATAATTGTTTGTTTTATAGCTCATTTATCCTCATGTTGGTTTGTTTTATAGCTGATTTATTCTCATGTTGTTCTGTTATATAGTCTGATTTATCCTCATGTTTGTTTGTTTTATAGTCTGATTTATCCTCATGTTTGTTTGTGTTATAGTCTGATTTATCCTCATGTTTGTTTATTTTATAGCTGATTTATCCTCATGTTGGTTTGTTTTATAGCTGATTTATCCTCATGTTTGTTTGTTTTATAGCTGATTAATCCTCATGTTTGTTTTATAGCTGATTTATTCTCATGTTGGTTTGTTATATAGTCTGATTTATCCTCATGTTTGTTTGTTTTATAGTCTGATTTATCCTCATGTTTGTTTGTGTTATAGTCTGATTTATCCTCATGTTTATTTATTTTATAGCTGATTTATCCTCATGTTGGTTTGTTTTATAGCTGATTTATCCTCATGTTTGTTTGTTTTATAGCCTGATTTATCCTCATGTTTGTTTGTTTTATAGCTGATTTATCCTCATGTTGGAATGTTTTATAGCTGATTTATCCTCATGTTTGTTTGTTTTATAGCTGATTTATCCTCATGTTGAAATGTTTTATAGCTGATTTATCCTCATGTTGGTTTGTTTTATAGCTGATTTATCCTCATCTTTGTTTGTTTTATAGCTGATTTATCCTCATGTTGGTTTGTTTTATAGCCTGATTTATCCTCATGTTTATTTGTTTTATAGCTGATTTATCCTCATGTTGGTTTGTTTTATAGCCTGATTTATCCTCATGTTTGTTTGTGTTATAGCTGATTTATCCTCATGTTTGTTTGTTTTATAGCTGATTTATCCTCATGTTTGTTTGCTTTATAGCTGATTTATCCTCATGTTTGTTTGTTTTATAGCCTGATTTATCCTCATGTTTGTTTGTTTTATAGCTGATTTATCCTCATGTTGGTTTGTTTTATAGCCGGATTTATCCTCATGTTTATTTGTTTTATAGCTGATTTATCCTCATGTTGGTTTGTTTTATAGCTGATTTATCCTCATGTTTGTTTGTTTTATAGCCTGATTTATCCTCATGTTTGTTTGTTTTATAGCTGATTTATCCTCATGTTTGTTTGTTTTATAGCCTGATTTATCCTCATGTTTGTTTGTTTTATAGTCTGATTCCTCATGTTTGTTTGTTTTATAGTCTGATTCCTCATGTTTGTTTGTTTTATAGCTGATTCCTCATGTTTGTTTGTTTTATAGTCTGATTTATCGTCATGTTTGTTTGCTTTATAGCTGATTTATCCACATGTTTGTTTGTTTTATAGCTGATTTATCCTCATGTTGATTTGTTTTATAGCTGATTTATCTTCATTTTTGTTTGTTTTATAGTCTGATTTATCCTCATGTTGGTTTTTTTATAGCTGATTTATCCTCATGTTTGTTTGTTTTATAGCCTGATTTATCCTCATGTTTGTTTGCTTTATAGCTGATTTATCCTCATGTTTGTTTGTTTTATAGCTGATTTATCCTCATGTTGGTTTGTTTTATAGCTGATCTATCCTCATTTTTGTTTGTTTTATAGCTGATTTATCCTCATGTTGGTTTGTTTTATAGCTGATTTATCCTAATGTTGGTTTGTTTTATAGCCTGATTTATCCTCATAATTGTTTGTTTTATAGCTGATTTATCCTCATGTTGGTTTGTTTTATAGCTGAATTATTCTCATGTTGGTTTGTTATATAGTCTGATTTATCCTCATGTTTGTTTGTTTTATAGTCTGATTTATCCTCATGTTTGTTTGTGTTATAGTCTGATTTATCCTCATGTTTGTTTGTTTTATAGCTGATTTATCCTCATGTTTGTTTATTTTATAGCTGATTTATCCTCATGTTTGTTTGTTTTATAGCTGATTTATCCTCATGTTTGTTTGTTTTATAGCTGATTCCTCATGTTGGTTTGTTTTATAGCTGATTTATCCTCATTTTTGTTTGTTTTATAGTCTGATTTATCCTCATGTTGGTTTGTTTTATAGCTGATTTATCCTCATGTTTGTTTATGTTATAGCCTGATTTATCCTCATGTTGGTTTGTTTTATAGTCTGATTTATCCTAATGTTTGTTTGTTTTATAGCTGATTTATCCTCATGTTTGTTTGTTTTATAGCTGATTTATCCTCATGTTTGTTTGTTTTATAGTCTGATTCCTCATGTTTGTTTGTTTTAAAGCTGATTCCTCGTGTTTGTTTGTTTTATAGTCTGATTCCTCATGTTTGTTTGTTTTGTAGCTGATTTATCCTCATGTTTGTTTGTTTTATAGTCTGATTTATCCTCATGTTTGTTTGCTTTATAGCTGATGTATCCTCATGTTTGTTTGTTTTATAGCTGATTTATCCTCATGTTGGTTTGTTTTATACCTGATTTATCCTCATGTTTGTTTGCTTTATAGCTGATTTATCCTCATGTTTGTTTGTTTTATAGTCTGATTTATCCTCATGTTTGTTTGTTTTATAGCTGATTTATCCTCATGTTGGTTTGTTTTATAGCTGATATATCCTCATTTTTGTTTGTTTTATAGCTGATTTATCCTCATGTTGGTTTGTTTTATAGCTGATTTATCCTCATTTTTGTTTGTTTTATAGTCTGATTTATCCTCATGTTGGTTTGTTTTATAGCTGATTTATCCTCATGTTTGTTTGTTTTATAGCCTGATTTATCCTCATGTTTGTTTGTTTTATAGTCTGATTTATCCTAATGTTTGTTTGTTTTATAGCTGATTTATCCTCATGTTTGTTTGTTTTATAGCTGATTTATCCTCATGTTTGTTTGTTTTATAGTCTGATTTATCCTCATGTTTGTTTACTTTATAGCTGATTTATCCTCATGTTTGTTTGTTTTATAGCTGATTTATCCTCATGTTGGTTTGTTTTATAGCTGATTTATCCTCATTTTTGTTTGTTTTATAGACTGATTTATCCTCATGTTTGTTTGTTTTATAGTCTGATTTATCCTCATGTTTGTTTGTTTTATAGTCTGATTTATCCTCATGTTTGTTTGCTTTATAGCTGATTTATCCTCATGTTGGTTTGTTTTATAGCTGAATTATCCTCATGTTGGTTTGTTTTATAGCTGATTTATCCTCATGTTTGTTTGTTTTATAGCCTGATTTATCCTCAATTTTGTTTGTTTTATAGCTGATTTATCCTCATGTTGGTTTGTTTTATAGCTGATTTATCCTCATGTTTGTTTGTTTTATAGTCTGATTTATCCTCATGTTTGTTTGCTTTATAGCTGATTTATCCTCATGTTTGTTTGCTTTATAGCTGATTTATCCTCATGTTTGTTTGTTTTATAGTCTGATTCCTCATGTTTGTTTGTTTTATAGCTGATTCCTCATGTTTGTTTGTTTTATAGTCTGATTCCTCATCTTTGTTTGTTTTATAGTCTGATTCCTCATGTTTGCTTGTTTAATAGCTGATTTATCCTCATGTTTGTTTGCTTTATAGCTGATTTATCCTCATGTTTGTTTGTTTTATAGTCTGATTTATCCTCATGTTTGTTTGCTTTATAGCTGATTTATCCTCATGTTTGTTTGCTTTATAGCTGATTTATCCTCATGTTTGTTTGTTTTATAGTCTGATTCCTCATGTTTGTTTGTTTTATAGCTGATTCCTCATGTTTGTTTGTTTTATAGCTGATTTATCCTCATGTTTGTTTGTTTTATAGTCTGATTCCTCATGTTTGTTTGTTTTATAGTCTGATTCCTCATGTTTGTTTGATTTGTAGCTGATTTATCCTCATGTTTGTTTGTTTTAATGTCTGATGTATACTCATGTTTGTTTGATTTATAGCTGATGTATCCTCATGTTTGTTTGTTTTATAGCTGACTTATCCTCATGTTGGTTTGTTTTATAGCTGATTTATCCTCATGGTTGTTTGTTTTATAGCTGATTTATCCTCATGTTTGTTTGTTTTATAGTCTGATTCCTCATGTTTGTTTGTTTTATAGCTGATTCCTCATGTTTGTTTGTTTTATAGCTGATTTATCCTCATGTTTGTTTGTTTTATAGTCTGATTCCTCATGTTTGTTTGTTTTATGGTCTGATTCCTCATGTTTGTTTGTTTTATAGTCTGATTTATCCTCATGTTTGTTTGCTTTATAGCTGATTTATCCTCATGTTGGTTTGTTTTATAGCTGATTTATCCTCATTTTTGTTTGTTTTATAGCCTGATTTATCCTCATGTTTGTTTGTTTTATAGTCTGATTTATCCTCATGTTTGTTTGTTTTATAGTCTGATTTATCCTCATGTTTGTTTGCTTTATAGCTGATTTATCCTCATGTTGGTTTGTTTTATAGCTGATTTATCCTCATGTTGGTTTGTTTTATAGCTGATTTATCCTCATGTTTGTTTGTTTTATAGCCTGATTTATCCTCAATTTTGTTTGTTTTATAGCTGATTTATCCTTATGTTGGTTTGTTTTATAGCTGATTTATCCTCATGTTTGTTTGTTTTATAGCTGATTTATCCTCATGTTTGTTTGCTTTATAGCTGATTTATCATCATGTTTGTTTGTTTTATAGTCTGATTCCTCATGTTTGTTTGTTTTATAGCTGATTCCTCATGTTTGTTTGTTTTATAGTCTGATTCCTCATCTTTGTTTGTTTTATAGTCTGATTCCTCATGTTTGCTTGTTTTATAACTGATTTATCCTCATGTTTGTTTGTTTTATAGCCTGATTTATCCTCATGTTTGTTTGTTTTATAGTCTGATTTATCCTCATGTTTGTTTGCTTTATAGCTGATTTATCCTCATGTTTGTTTGTTTTATAGTCTGATTTATCCTCATGTTGGTTTGTTTTATAGCTGATTTATCCTCATGTTTGTTTATGTTATAGCCTGATTTATCCTCATGTTGGTTTGTTTTATAGTCTGATTTATCCTAATGTTTGTTTGTTTTATAGCTGATTTATCCTCATGTTTGTTTGTTTTATAGCTGATTTATCCTCATGTTTGTTTGTTTTATAGTCTGATTCCTCATGTTTGTTTGTTTTAAAGCTGATTCCTCGTGTTTGTTTGTTTTATAGTCTGATTCCTCATGTTTGTTTGTTTTGTAGCTGATTTATCCTCATGTTTGTTTGTTTTATAGTCTGATTTATCCTCATGTTTGTTTGCTTTATAGCTGATGTATCCTCATGTTTGTTTGTTTTATAGCTGATTTATCCTCATGTTGGTTTGTTTTATACCTGATTTATCCTCATGTTTGTTTGTTTTATAGCTGATTTATCCTCATGTTTGTTTGTTTTATAGTCTGATTTATCCTCATGTTTGTTTGTTTTATAGCTGATTTATCCTCATGTTGGTTTGTTTTATAGCTGATATATCCTCATTTTTGTTTGTTTTATAGCTGATTTATCCTCATTTTTGTTTGTTTTATAGTCTGATTTATCCTCATGTTGATTTGTTTTATAGCTGATTTATCCTCATGTTTGTTTGTTTTATAGCCTGATTTATCCTCATGTTTGTTTGTTTTATAGTCTGATTTATCCTAATGTTTGTTTGTTTTATAGCTGATTTATCCTCATGTTGGTTTGTTTTATAGCTGATTTATCCTCATTTTTGTTTGTTTTATAGTCTGATTTATCCTCATGTTGATTTGTTTTATAGCTGATTTATCCTCATGTTTGTTTGTTTTATAGCCTGATTTATCCTCATGTTTGTTTGTTTTATAGTCTGATTTATCCTAATGTTTGTTTGTTTTATAGCTGATTTATCCTCATGTTTGTTTGTTTTATAGCTGATTTATCCTCATGTTTGTTTGTTTTATAGTCTGATTTATCCTCATGTTTGTTTACTTTATAGCTGATTTATCCTTATGTTTGTTTGTTTTATAGCTGATTTATCCTCATGTTGGTTTGTTTTATAGCTGATTTATCCTCATTTTTGTTTGTTTTATAGCCTGATTTATCCTCATGTTTGTTTGTTTTATAGTCTGATTTATCCTCATGTTTGTTTGTTTTATAGTCTGATTTATCCTCATGTTTGTTTGCTTTATAGCTGATTTATCCTCATGTTGGTTTGTTTTATAGCTGATTTATCCTCATGTTGGTTTGTTTTATAGCTGATTTATCCTCATGTTTGTTTGTTTTATAGCCTGATTTATCCTCAATTTTGTTTGTTTTATAGCTGATTTATCCTCATGTTGGTTTGTTTTATAGCTGATTTATCCTCATGTTTGTTTGTTTTATAGTCTGATTTATCCTCATGTTTGTTTGCTTTATAGCTGATTTATCCTCATGTTTGTTTGCTTTATAGCTGATTTATCCTCATGTTTGTTTGTTTTATAGTCTGATTCCTCATGTTTGTTTGTTTTATAGCTGATTCCTCATGTTTGTTTGTTTTATAGTCTGATTCCTCATCTTTGTTTGTTTTATAGTCTGATTCCTCATGTTTGCTTGTTTAATAGCTGATTTATCCTCATGTTTGTTTGCTTTATAGCTGATTTATCCTCATGTTTGTTTGTTTTATAGTCTGATTTATCCTCATGTTTGTTTGCTTTATAGCTGATTTATCCTCATGTTTGTTTGCTTTATAGCTGATTTATCCTCATGTTTGTTTGTTTTATAGTCTGATTCCTCATGTTTGTTTGTTTTATAGCTGATTCCTCATGTTTGTTTGTTTTATAGCTGATTTATCCTCATGTTTGTTTGTTTTATAGTCTGATTCCTCATGTTTGTTTGTTTTATAGTCTGATTCCTCATGTTTGTTTGATTTGTAGCTGATTTATCCTTGTGTTTGTTTGTTTTAATGTCTGATGTATACTCATGTTTGTTTGATTTATAGCTGATGTATCCTCATGTTTGTTTGTTTTATAGCTGACTTATCCTCATGTTGGTTTGTTTTATAGCTGATTTATCCTCATGGTTGTTTGTTTTATAGCTGATTTATCCTCATGTTTGTTTGTTTTATAGTCTGATTCCTCATGTTTGTTTGTTTTATAGCTGATTCCTCATGTTTGTTTGTTTTATAGCTGATTTATCCTCATGTTTGTTTGTTTTATAGTCTGATTCCTCATGTTTGTTTGTTTTATGGTCTGATTCCTCATGTTTGTTTGTTTTATAGTCTGATTTATCCTCATGTTTGTTTGCTTTATAGCTGATTTATCCTCATGTTGGTTTGTTTTATAGCTGATTTATCCTCATTTTTGTTTGTTTTATAGCCTGATTTATCCTCATGTTTGTTTGTTTTATAGTCTGATTTATCCTCATGTTTGTTTGTTTTATAGTCTGATTTATCCTCATGTTTGTTTGCTTTATAGCTGATTTATCCTCATGTTGGTTTGTTTTATAGCTGATTTATCCTCATGTTGGTTTGTTTTATAGCTGATTTATCCTCATGTTTGTTTGTTTTATAGCCTGATTTATCCTCAATTTTGTTTGTTTTATAGCTGATTTATCCTCATGTTGGTTTGTTTTATAGCTGATTTATCCTCATGTTTGTTTGTTTTATAGCTGATTTATCCTCATGTTTGTTTGCTTTATAGCTGATTTATCCTCATGTTTGTTTGTTTTATAGTCTGATTCCTCATGTTTGTTTGTTTTATAGCTGATTCCTCATGTTTGTTTGTTTTATAGTCTGATTCCTCATCTTTGTTTGTTTTATAGTCTGATTCCTCATGTTTGCTTGTTTTATAACTGATTTATCCTCATGTTTGTTTGTTTTATAGCCTGATTTATCCTCATGTTTGTTTGTTTTATAGTCTGATTTATCCTCATGTTTGTTTGCTTTATAGCTGATTTATCCTCATGTTTGTTTGCTTTATAGCTGATTTATCCTCATGTTTGTTTGTTTTATAGTCTGATTCCTCATCTTTGTTTGTTTTATAGTCTGATTCCTCATGTTTGTTTGTTTTATAGTCTGATTCCTCATGTTTGTTTGTTTTATAGCTGATTCCTCATGTTTGTTTGTTTTATAGCTGATTTATCCTCATGTTTGTTTGTTTTATAGTCTGATTCCTCATGTTTGTTTGTTTTATGGTCTGATTCCTCATGTTTGTTTGTTTTATAGTCTGATTTATCCTCATGTTTGTTTGCTTTATAGCTGATTTATCCTCATGTTGGTTTGTTTTATAGCTGATTTATCCTCATTTTTGTTTGTTTTATAGCCTGATTTATCCTCATGTTTGTTTGTTTTATAGTCTGATTTATCCTCATGTTTGTTTGTTTTATAGTCTGATTTATCCTCATGTTTGTTTGCTTTATAGCTGATTTATCCTCATGTTGGTTTGTTTTATAGCTGATTTATCCTCATGTTGGTTTGTTTTATAGCTGATTTATCCTCATGTTTGTTTGTTTTATAGCCTGATTTATCCTCAATTTTGTTTGTTTTATAGCTGATTTATCCTCATGTTGGTTTGTTTTATAGCTGATTTATCCTCATGTTTGTTTGTTTTATAGCTGATTTATCCTCATGTTTGTTTGCTTTATAGCTGATTTATCCTCATGTTTGTTTGTTTTATAGTCTGATTCCTCATGTTTGTTTGTTTTATAGCTGATTCCTCATGTTTGTTTGTTTTATAGTCTGATTCCTCATCTTTGTTTGTTTTATAGTCTGATTCCTCATGTTTGCTTGTTTTATAACTGATTTATCCTCATGTTTGTTTGTTTTATAGCCTGATTTATCCTCATGTTTGTTTGTTTTATAGTCTGATTTATCCTCATGTTTGTTTGCTTTATAGCTGATTTATCCTCATGTTTGTTTGCTTTATAGCTGATTTATCCTCATGTTTGTTTGTTTTATAGCTGATTCTCATGTTTGTTTGTTTTATAGCTGATTTATCCTCATGTTTGTTTGTTTTATAGTCTGATTCCTCATGTTTGTTTGTTTTATAGTCTGATTCCTCATGTTTGTTTGTTTTATAGTCTGATTCCTCATGTTTGTTTGATTTGTAGCTGATTTATCCTCATGTTTGTTTGTTTTATAGTCTGATGTATACTCATGTTTGTTTGATTTATAGCTGATGTATCCTCATGTTTGTTTGTTTTATAGCTGACTTATCCTCATGTTTGTTTGATTTATAGTCTGACTTATCCTCATGTTGGTTTGTTTTATAGTGTGACTTATCCTCATGTTTGTTTGTTTTATAGTCTGATTCCTCATGTTTGTTTGTTTTATAGTCTGATTTATCCTCATGTTTGTTTGCTTTATAGCTGATGTATCCTCATGTTTGTTTGCTTTATAGCTGATTCCTCATGTTTGTTTGCTTTATAGCTGATTTATCCTCATGTTTGTTTGTTTTATAGTCTGATTTATCCTCATGTTTGTTTGTTTTATAGCTGATTCCTCATGTTTGTTTGTTTTATAGCTGATTTATCCTCATGTTTGTTTGTTTTATAGTCTGATTCCTCATGTTTGTTTGTTTTAAAGCTGATTCCTCGTGTTTGTTTGTTTTATAGTCTGATTCCTCATGTTTGTTTGTTTTGTAGCTGATTTATCCTCATGTTTGTTTGTTTTATAGTCTGATTTATCCTCATGTTTGTTTGCTTTATAGCTGATGTATCCTCATGTTTGTTTGTTTTATAGCTGATTTATCCTCATGTTGGTTTGTTTTATAGCTGATTTATCCTCATTTTTGTTTGTTTTATAGCCTGATTTATCCTCATGTTGGTTTGTTTTATAGCTGATTTATCCTCATGTTGGTTTGTTTTATAGCTGATTTATTCTCATGTTTGTTTGTTTTATAGCCTGATTTATCCTTAATTTTGTTTGTTTTATAGCTGATTTATCCTCATGTTGGTTTGTTTTATAGCTGATTTATCCTCATGTTTGTTTGTTTTATAGTCTGATTTATCCTCATGTTTGTTTGCTTTATAGCTGATTTATCCTCATGTTTGTTTGCTTTATAGCTGATTTATCCTCATGTTTGATTGTTTTATAGTCTGATTCCTCATGTTTGTTTGTTTTATAGCTGATTCCTCATGTTTGTTTGTTTTATAGTCTGATTCCTCATCTTTGTTTGTTTTATAGTCTGATTCCTCATGTTTGCTTGTTTTATAGCTGATTTATCCTCATGTTTGTTTGCTTTATAGCTGATTTATCCTCATGTTTGTTTGTTTTATAGTCTGATTTATCCTCATGTTTGTTTGCTTTATAGCTGATTTATCCTCATGTTTGTTTGCTTTATAGCTGATTTAGCCTCATGTTTGTTTGTTTTATAGTCTGATTCCTCATGTTTGTTTGTTTTATAGCTGATTCCTCATGTTTGTTTGTTTTATAGCTGATTTATCCTCATGTTTGTTTGTTTTATAGTCTGATTCCTCATGTTTGTTTGTTTTATAGTCTGATTCCTCATGTTTGTTTGTTTTATAGTCTGATTCCTCATGTTTGTTTGATTTGTAGCTGATTTATCCTCATGTTTGTTTGTTTTATAGTCTGATGTATACTCATGTTTGTTTGCTTTATAGCTGATGTATCCTCATGTTTGTTTGTTTTATAGCTGACTTATCCTCATGTTGGTTTGTTTTATAGCTGATTTATCCTCATGGTTGTTTGTTTTGTAGCTGATTTATCCTCATGTTTGTTTGTTTTATAGTCTGATTCCTAATGTTTGTTTGTTTTATAGCTGATTCCTCATGTTTGTTTGTTTTATAGCTGATTTATCCTCATGTTTGTTTGTTTTATAGTCTGATTCCTCATGTTTGTTTGTTTTATGGTCTGATTCCTCATGTTTGTTTGTTTTATAGTCTGATTTATCCTCATGTTTGTTTGCTTTATAGCTGATGTATCCTCATGTTTGTTTGCTTTATAGCTGATTTATCCTCATGTTTGTTTGCTTTATAGCTGATTTATCCTCATGTTTGTTTGTTTTATAGTCTGATTTATCCTCATGTTTGTTTGTTTTATAGCTGATTCCTCATGTTTGTTTGTTTTATAGCTGATTTGTCCTCATGTTTGTTTGTTTTATAGTCTGATTCCTCATGTTTGCTTGTTTAATAGCTGATTTATCCTCATGTTTGTTTGCTTTATAGCTGATTTATCCTCATGTTTGTTTGTTTTATACTCTGATTTATCCTCATGTTTGTTTGCTTTATAGCTGATTTATCCTCATGTTTGTTTGCTTTATAACTGATTTATCCTCATGTTTGTTTGTTTTATAGTCTGATTCCTCATGTTTGTTTGTTTTATAGCTGATTCCTCATGTTTGTTTGTTTTATAGCTGATTTATCCTCATGTTTGTTTGTTTTATAGTCTGATTCCTCATGTTTGTTTGTTTTATAGTCTGATTCCTCATGTTTGTTTGATTTGTAGCTGATTTATCCTCATGTTTGTTTGTTTTAATGTCTGATGTATACTCATGTTTGTTTGATTTATAGCTGATGTATCCTCATGTTTGTTTGTTTTATAGCTGACTTATCCTCATGTTGGTTTGTTTTATAGCTGATTTATCCTCATGGTTGTTTGTTTTATAGCTGATTTATCCTCATGTTTGTTTGTTTTATAGTCTGATTCCTCATGTTTGTTTGTTTTATGGTCTGATTCCTCATGTTTGTTTGTTTTATAGTCTGATTTATCCTCATGTTTGTTTGTTTTATAGTCTGATTCCTCATGTTTGTTTGATTTGTAGCTGATTTATCCTCATGTTTGTTTGTTTTAATGTCTGATGTATACTCATGTTTGTTTGATTTATAGCTGATGTATCCTCATGTTTGTTTGTTTTATAGCTGACTTATCCTCATGTTGGTTTGTTTTATAGCTGATTTATCCTCATGGTTGTTTGTTTTATAGCTGATTTATCCTCATGTTTGTTTGTTTTATAGTCTGATTCCTCATGTTTGTTTGTTTTATAGCTGATTCCTCATGTTTGTTTGTTTTATAGCTGATTTATCCTCATGTTTGTTTGTTTTATAGTCTGATTCCTCATGTTTGTTTGTTTTATGGTCTGATTCCTCATGTTTGTTTGTTTTATAGTCTGATTTATCCTCATGTTTGTTTGCTTTATAGCTGATTTATCCTCATGTTGGTTTGTTTTATAGCTGATTTATCCTCATTTTTGTTTGTTTTATAGCCTGATTTATCCTCATGTTTGTTTGTTTTATAGCCTGATTTATCCTCATGTTTGTTTGTTTTATAGTCGGATTTATCCTCATGTTTGTTTGCTTTATAGCTGATTTATCCTCATGTTGGTTTGTTTTATAGCTGATTTATCCTCATGTTGGTTTGTTTTATAGCTGATTTATCCTCATGTTTGTTTGTTTTATAGCCTGATTTATCCTCAATTTTGTTTGTTTTATAGCTGATTTATCCTCATGTTGGTTTGTTTTATAGCTGATTTATCCTCATGTTTGTTTGTTTTATAGCTGATTTATCTTCATGTTTGTTTGCTTTATAGCTGATTTATCCTCATGTTTGTTTGTTTTATAGTCTGATTCCTCATGTTTGTTTGTTTTATAGCTGATTCCTCATGTTTGTTTGTTTTATAGTCTGATTCCTCATCTTTGTTTGTTTTATAGTCTGATTCCTCATGTTTGCTTGTTTTATAACTGATTTATCCTCATGTTTGTTTGTTTTATAGCCTGATTTATCCTCATGTTTGTTTGTTTTATAGTCTGATTTATCCTCATGTTTGTTTGCTTTATAGCTGATTTATCCTCATGTTTGTTTGCTTTATAGCTGATTTATCCTCATGTTTGTTTGTTTTATAGTCTGATTCCTCATGTTTGTTTGTTTTATAGCTGATTCCTCATGTTTGTTTGTTTTATAGCTGATTTATCCTCATGTTTGTTTGTTTTATAGTCTGATTCCTCATGTTTGTTTGTTTTATAGTCTGATTCCTCATGTTTGTTTGTTTTATAGTCTGATTCCTCATGTTTGTTTGATTTGTAGCTGATTTATCCTCATGTTTGTTTGTTTTATAGTCTGATGTATACTCATGTTTGTTTGATTTATAGCTGATGTATCCTCATGTTTGTTTGTTTTATAGCTGACTTATCCTCATGTTTGTTTGTTTTATAGTCTGACTTATCCTCATGTTGGTTTGTTTTATAGTGTGACTTATCCTCATGTTTGTTTGTTTTATAGTCTGATTCCTCATGTTTGTTTGTTTTATAGTCTGATTTATCCTCATGTTTGTTTGCTTTATAGCTGATGTATCCTCATGTTTGTTTGCTTTATAGCTGATTTATCCTCATGTTTGTTTGCTTTATAGCTGATTTATCCTCATGTTTGTTTGTTTTATAGTCTGATTTATCCTCATGTTTGTTTGTTTCATAGCTGATTCCTCATGTTTGTTTGTTTTATAGCTGATTTATCCTCATGTTTGTTTGTTTTATAGTCTGATTCCTCATGTTTGTTTGTTTTAAAGCTGATTCCTCGTGTTTGTTTGTTTTATAGTCTGATTCCTCATGTTTGTTTGTTTTGTAGCTGATTTATCCTCATGTTTGTTTGTTTTATAGTCTGATTTATCCTCATGTTTGTTTGCTTTATAGCTGATGTATCCTCATGTTTGTTTGTTTTATAGCTGATTTATCCTCATGTTGGTTTGTTTTATAGCTGATTTATCCTCATTTTTGTTTGTTTTATAGCCTGATTTATCCTCATGTTGGTTTGTTTTATAGCTGATTTATCCTCATGTTGGTTTGTTTTATAGCTGATTTATTCTCATGTTTGTTTGTTTTATAGCCTGATTTATCCTTAATTTTGTTTGTTTTATAGCTGATTTATCCTCATGTTGGTTTGTTTTATAGCTGATTTATCCTCATGTTTGTTTGTTTTATAGTCTGATTTATCCTCATGTTTGTTTGCTTTATAGCTGATTTATCCTCATGTTTGTTTGCTTTATAGCTGATTTATCCTCATGTTTGATTGTTTTATAGTCTGATTCCTCATGTTTGTTTGTTTTATAGCTGATTCCTCATGTTTGTTTGTTTTATAGTCTGATTCCTCATCTTTGTTTGTTTTATAGTCTGATTCCTCATGTTTGTTTGTTTTATAGCTGATTCCTCATGTTTGTTTGTTTTATAGCTGATTTATCCTCATGTTTGTTTGTTTTATAGTCTGATTCCTCATGTTTGTTTGTTTTATAGTCTGATTCCTCATGTTTGTTTGTTTTATAGTCTGATTCCTCATGTTTGTTTGATTTGTAGCTGATTTATCCTCATGTTTGTTTGTTTTATAGTCTGATGTATACTCATGTTTGTTTGCTTTATAGCTGATGTATCCACATGTTTGTTTGTTTTATAGCTGACTTATCCTCATGTTGGTTTGTTTTATAGCTGATTTATCCTCATGGTTGTTTGTTTTGTAGCTGATTTATCCTCATGTTTGTTTGTTTTATAGTCTGATTCCTAATGTTTGTTTGTTTTATAGCTGATTCCTCATGTTTGTTTGTTTTATAGCTGATTTATCCTCATGTTTGTTTGTTTTATAGTCTGATTCCTCATGTTTGTTTGTTTTATGGTCTGATTCCTCATGTTTGTTTGTTTTATAGTCTGATTTATCCTCATGTTTGTTTGCTTTATAGCTGATGTATCCTCATGTTTGTTTGTTTTATAGCTGACTTATCCTCATGTTTGTTTGTTTTATAGTCTGACTTATCCTCATGTTGGTTTGTTTTATAGTGTGACTTATCCTCATGTTTGTTTGTTTTATAGCTGATTTATCCTCATGTTTGTTTGTTTTATAGTCTGATTTATCCTCATGTTTGTTTGCTTTATAGCTGATGTATCCTCATGTTTGTTTGCTTTATAGCTGATTTATCCTCATGTTTGTTTGCTTTATAGCTGATTTATCCTCATGTTTGTTTGTTTTATAGCTGATTCCTCATGTTTGTTTGTTTTATAGCTGATTTGTCCTCATGTTTGTTTGTTTTATAGTCTGATTCCTCATGTTTGTTTGTTTTAAAGCTGATTCCTCGTGTTTGTTTGTTTTATAGTCTGAATCCTCATGTTTGTTTGTTTTGTAGCTGATTTATCCTCATGTTTGTTTGTTTTATAGTCTGATTTATCCTCATGTTTGTTTGCTTTATAGCTGATGTATCCTCATGTTTGTTTGTTTTATAGCTGATTTATCCTCATGTTGGTTTGTTTTATAGCTGATTTATCCTCATGTTTGTTTACTTTATAGCTGATTTATCCTCATATTTGTTTGTTTTATAGCTGATTTATCCTCATGTTGGTTTGTTTTATAGCTGATTTATCCTCATTTTTGTTTGTTTTATAGCCTGGTTTATCCTCATGTTTGTTTGTTTTATAGTCTGATTTATCCTCATGTTTGTTTGCTTTATAGCTGATTTATTCTCATGTTGGTTTGTTTTATAGCTGATTTATCCTCATGTTGGTTTGTTTTATAGCTGATTTATCCTCATGTTTGTTTGTTTTATAGCCTGATTTATCCTCATGTTTGTTTGTTTTATAGCTGATTTATCCTCATGTTGGTTTGTTTTATAGCTGATTTATCCTCATGTTTGTTTGTTTTATAGTCTGATTTATCCTCATGTTTGTTTGCTTTATAGCTGATTTATCCTCATGTTTGTTTGTTTTATAGTCTGATTCCTCATGTTTGTTTGTTTTATAGCTGATTCCTCACGTTTGTTTGTTTTATAGTCTGATTCCTCATCTTTGTTTGTTTTATAGTCTAATTCCTCATGTTTGCTTGTTTTATAGCTGATTTATCCTCATGTTTGTTTGCTTTATAGCTGATTTATTCTCATGTTTGTTTGTTTTATAGTCTGATTTATCCTCATGTTTGTTAGCTTTATAGCTGATTTATCCTCATGTTTGTTTGCTTTATAGCTGATTTATCCTCATGTTTGTTTGTTTTATAGTCTGATTCCTCATGTTTGTTTGTTTTATAGCTGATTCCTCATGTTTGTTTGTTTTATAGCTGATTTATCCTCATGTTTGTTTGTTTTATAGTCTGATTCCTCATGTTTGTTTGTTTTATAGTCTGATTCCTCATGTTTGTTTGTTTTATAGCTGATTTATCCCCATGTTTGTTTGCTTTATAGCTGATTTATCCTCATGTTTGTTTGTTTTATAGTCTGATTTATCCTCATGTTTGTTTGTTTTATAGTCTGATTCCTCATGTTTGTTTGTTTTATAGCTGATTCCCCATGTTTGTTTGTTTTATAGTCTGATTCCTCATGTTTGTTTGTTTTATAGTCTGATTTATCCTCATGTTTGTTTGTTTTATAGTCTGATTTATCCTCATGTTTGTTTGCTTTATAGCTTATTTATCCTCATGTTTGTTTGTTTTATAGCTGATTTATCCTCATGGTTGTTTGTTTTATAGCTGATTTATCCTCATGTTTGTTTGTTTTATAGCTGATTTATCCTCATGTTTGTTTGTTTTATAGTCTGATTCCCCATGTTTGTTTGTTTTATAGTCTGATTTATCCTCATGTTTGTTTACTTTATAGCTGATTTATCCTCATGTTTGTTTGTTTTATAGCTGACTTATCCTCATGTTGGTTTGTTTTATGGCTGATTTATCCTCATGGTTGTTTGTTTTGTAGCTGATTTATCCTCATGTTTGTTTGTTTTATAGTCTGATTCCTCATGTTTGTTTGTTTTATAGCTGATTCCTCATGTTTGTTTGTTTTATAGCTGATTTATCCTCATGTTTGTTTGTTTTATAGTCTGATTCCTCATGTTTGTTTGTTTTATGGTCTGATTCCTCATGTTTGTTTGTTTTATAGTCTGACTTATCCTCATGTTGGTTTGTTTTATAGTGTGACTTATCCTCATGTTTGTTTGTTTTATAGCTGATTTATCCTCATGTTTGTTTGTTTTATAGTCTGATTTATCCTCATGTTTGTTTGCTTTATAGCAGATGTATCCTCATGTTTGTTTGCTTTATAGCTGATTTATCCTCATGTTTGTTTGCTTTATAGCTGATTTATCCTCATGTTTGTTTGTTTTATAGTCTGATTTATCCTCATGTTTGTTTGTTTTATAGCTGATTCCTCATGTTTGTTTGTTTTATAGCTGATTTGTCCTCATGTTTGTTTGTTTTATAGTCTGATTCCTCATGTTTGTTTGTTTTAAAGCTGATTCCTCGTGTTTGTTTGTTTTATAGTCTGAATCCTCAAGTTTGTTTGTTTTGTAGCTGATTTATCCTCATGTTTGTTTGTTTTATAGTCTGATTTATCCTCATGTTTGTTTGCTTTATAGCTGATGTATCCTCATGTTTGTTTGTTTTATAGCTGATTTATCCTCATGTTGGTTTGTTTTATAGCTGATTTATCCTCATGTTTGTTTGTTTTATAGTCTGATTTATCCTCATGTTTGTTTGTTTTATAGTCTGATTTATCCTCATGTTTGTTTACTTTATAGCTGATTTATCCTCATATTTGTTTGTTTTATAGCTGATTTATCCTCATGTTGGTTTGTTTTATAGCTGATTTATCCTCATGTTGGTTTGTTTTATAGCTGATTTATCCTCATGTTTGTTTGTTTTATAGTCTGATTTATCCTCATGTTTGTTTGCTTTATAGCTGATTTATTCTCATGTTGGTTTGTTTTATAGCTGATTTATCCTCATGTTGGTTTGTTTTATAGCTGATTTATCCTCATGTTTGTTTGTTTTATAGCCTGATTTATCCTCATGTTTGTTTGTTTTATAGCTGATTTATCCTCATGTTGGTTTGTTTTATAGCTGATTTATCCTCATGTTTGTTTGTTTTATAGCTGATGTATCCTCATGTTTGTTTGCTTTATAGCTGATTTATCCTCATGTTTGTTTGTTTTATAGTCTGATTTATCCTCATGTTTGTTTGTTTTATAGCTGATTCCTCATGTTTGTTTGTTTTATAGCTGATTTATCCTCATGTTGGTTTGTTTTATAGCTGATTTATCCTCATGTTTGTTTGTTTTATAGCCTGTTTTATCCTCATGTTTGTTTGTTTTATAGCTGATTCCTCATGTTTGTTTGTTTTATAGCTGATTCCTCACGTTTGTTTGTTTTATAGTCTGATTCCTCATCTTTGTTTGTTTTATAGTCTAATTCCTCATGTTTGCTTGTTTTATAGCTGATTTATCCTCATGTTTGTTTGCTTTATAGCTGATTTATTCTCATGTTTGTTTGTTTTATAGCTGATTTATTCTCATGTTTGTTTGTTTTATAGTCTGATTTATCCTCATGTTTGTTAGCTTTATAGCTGATTTATCCTCATGTTTGTTTGCTTTATAGCTGATTTATCCTCATGTTTGTTTGTTTTATAGTCTGATTCCTCATGTTTGTTTGTTTTATAGCTGATTCCTCATGTTTGTTTGTTTTATAGCTGATTTATCCTCATGTTTGTTTGTTTTATAGTCTGATTCCTCATGTTTGTTTGTTTTATAGTCTGATTCCTCATGTTTGTTTGTTTTATAGCTGATTTATCCCCATGTTTGTTTGCTTTATAGCTGATTTATCCTCATGTTTGTTTGTTTTATAGTCTGATTTATCCTCATGTTTGTTTGTTTTATAGTCTGATTCCTCATGTTTGTTTGTTTTATAGCTGATTCCCCATGTTTGTTTGTTTTATAGTCTGATTCCTCATGTTTGTTTGTTTTATAGTCTGATTTATCCTCATGTTTGTTTGTTTTATAGTCTGATTTATCCTCATGTTTGTTTGCTTTATAGCTTATTTATCCTCATGTTTGTTTGTTTTATAGCTGATTTATCCTCATGGTTGTTTGTTTTATAGCTGATTTATCCTCATGTTTGTTTGTTTTATAGCTGATTTATCCTCATGTTTGTTTGTTTTATAGTCTGATTCCCCATGTTTGTTTGTTTTATAGTCTGATTTATCCTCATGTTTGTTTACTTTATAGCTGATTTATCCTCATGTTTGTTTGTTTTATAGCTGACTTATCCTCATGTTGGTTTGTTTTATGGCTGATTTATCCTCATGGTTGTTTGTTTTGTAGCTGATTTATCCTCATGTTTGTTTGTTTTATAGTCTGATTCCTCATGTTTGTTTGTTTTATAGCTGATTCCTCATGTTTGTTTGTTTTATAGCTGATTTATCCTCATGTTTGTTTGTTTTATAGTCTGATTCCTCATGTTTGTTTGTTTTATGGTCTGATTCCTCATGTTTGTTTGTTTTATAGTCTGACTTATCCTCATGTTGGTTTGTTTTATAGTGTGACTTATCCTCATGTTTGTTTGTTTTATAGCTGATTTATCCTCATGTTTGTTTGTTTTATAGTCTGATTTATCCTCATGTTTGTTTGCTTTATAGCAGATGTATCCTCATGTTTGTTTGCTTTATAGCTGATTTATCCTCATGTTTGTTTGCTTTATAGCTGATTTATCCTCATGTTTGTTTGTTTTATAGTCTGATTTATCCTCATGTTTGTTTGTTTTATAGCTGATTCCTCATGTTTGTTTGTTTTATAGCTGATTTGTCCTCATGTTTGTTTGTTTTATAGTCTGATTCCTCATGTTTGTTTGTTTTAAAGCTGATTCCTCGTGTTTGTTTGTTTTATAGTCTGAATCCTCAAGTTTGTTTGTTTTGTAGCTGATTTATCCTCATGTTTGTTTGTTTTATAGTCTGATTTATCCTCATGTTTGTTTGCTTTATAGCTGATGTATCCTCATGTTTGTTTGTTTTATAGCTGATTTATCCTCATGTTGGTTTGTTTTATAGCTGATTTATCCTCATGTTTGTTTGTTTTATAGTCTGATTTATCCTCATGTTTGTTTGTTTTATAGTCTGATTTATCCTCATGTTTGTTTACTTTATAGCTGATTTATCCTCATATTTGTTTGTTTTATAGCTGATTTATCCTCATGTTGGTTTGTTTTATAGCTGATTTATCCTCATGTTGGTTTGTTTTATAGCTGATTTATCCTCATGTTTGTTTGTTTTATAGTCTGATTTATCCTCATGTTTGTTTGCTTTATAGCTGATTTATTCTCATGTTGGTTTGTTTTATAGCTGATTTATCCTCATGTTGGTTTGTTTTATAGCTGATTTATCCTCATGTTTGTTTGTTTTATAGCCTGATTTATCCTCATGTTTGTTTGTTTTATAGCTGATTTATCCTCATGTTGGTTTGTTTTATAGCTGATTTATCCTCATGTTTGTTTGTTTTATAGCTGATGTATCCTCATGTTTGTTTGCTTTATAGCTGATTTATCCTCATGTTTGTTTGCTTTATAGCTGATTTATCCTCATGTTTGTTTGTTTTATAGTCTGATTTATCCTCATGTTTGTTTGTTTTATAGCTGATTCCTCATGTTTGTTTGTTTTATAGCTGATTTATCCTCATGTTGGTTTGTTTTATAGCTGATTTATCCTCATGTTTGTTTGTTTTATAGCCTGTTTTATCCTCATGTTTGTTTGTTTTATAGCTGATTCCTCATGTTTGTTTGTTTTATAGCTGATTCCTCACGTTTGTTTGTTTTATAGTCTGATTCCTCATCTTTGTTTGTTTTATAGTCTAATTCCTCATGTTTGCTTGTTTTATAGCTGATTTATCCTCATGTTTGTTTGCTTTATAGCTGATTTATTCTCATGTTTGTTTGTTTTATAGCTGATTTATTCTCATGTTTGTTTGTTTTATAGTCTGATTTATCCTCATGTTTGTTAGCTTTATAGCTGATTTATCCTCATGTTTGTTTGCTTTATAGCTGATTTATCCTCATGTTTGTTTGTTTTATAGTCTGATTCCTCATGTTTGTTTGTTTTATAGCTGATTCCTCATGTTTGTTTGTTTTATAGCTGATTTATCCTCATGTTTGTTTGTTTTATAGTCTGATTCCTCATGTTTGTTTGTTTTATAGTCTGATTCCTCATGTTTGTTTGTTTTATAGCTGATTTATCCCCATGTTTGTTTGCTTTATAGCTGATTTATCCTCATGTTTGTTTGTTTTATAGTCTGATTTATCCTCATGTTTGTTTGTTTTATAGTCTGATTCCTCATGTTTGTTTGTTTTATAGCTGATTCCCCATGTTTGTTTGTTTTATAGTCTGATTCCTCATGTTTGTTTGTTTTATAGTCTGATTTATCCTCATGTTTGTTTGTTTTATAGCTGATTCCTCATGTTTGTTTGTTTTATAGCTGATTTATCCTCATGTTGGTTTGTTTTATAGCTGATTTATCCTCATGTTTGTTTGTTTTATAGCCTGTTTTATCCTCATGTTTGTTTGTTTTATAGCTGATTCCTCATGTTTGTTTGTTTTATAGCTGATTCCTCACGTTTGTTTGTTTTATAGTCTGATTCCTCATCTTTGTTTGTTTTATAGTCTAATTCCTCATGTTTGCTTGTTTTATAGCTGATTTATCCTCATGTTTGTTTGCTTTATAGCTGATTTATTCTCATGTTTGTTTGTTTTATAGCTGATTCCTCATGTTTGTTTGTTTTATAGCTGATTTATCCTCATGTTGGTTTGTTTTATAGCTGATTTATCCTCATGTTTGTTTGTTTTATAGCCTGTTTTATCCTCATGTTTGTTTGTTTTATAGCTGATTCCTCATGTTTGTTTGTTTTATAGCTGATTCCTCACGTTTGTTTGTTTTATAGTCTGATTCCTCATCTTTGTTTGTTTTATAGTCTAATTCCTCATGTTTGCTTGTTTTATAGCTGATTTATCCTCATGTTTGTTTGCTTTATAGCTGATTTATTCTCATGTTTGTTTGTTTTATAGCTGATTTATTCTCATGTTTGTTTGTTTTATAGTCTGATTTATCCTCATGTTTGTTAGCTTTATAGCTGATTTATCCTCATGTTTGTTTGCTTTATAGCTGATTTATCCTCATGTTTGTTTGTTTTATAGTCTGATTCCTCATGTTTGTTTGTTTTATAGTCTGATTCCTCATGTTTGTTTGTTTTATAGCTGATTCCTCATCTTTGTTTGTTTTATAGTCTAATTCCTCATGTTTGCTTGTTTTATAGCTGATTTATCCTCATGTTTGTTTGCTTTATAGCTGATTCCTCATGTTTGTTTGTTTTATAGCTGATTTATCCTCATGTTGGTTTGTTTTATAGCTGATTTATCCTCATGTTTGTTTGTTTTATAGCCTGTTTTATCCTCATGTTTGTTTGTTTTATAGCTGATTTATCCTCATGTTGGTTTGTTTTATAGCTGATTTATCCTCATGTTTGTTTGTTTTATAGTCTGATTTATCCTCATGTTTGTTTGCTTTATAGCTGATTTATCCTCATGTTTGTTTGTTTTATAGTCTGATTCCTCATGTTTGTTTGTTTTATAGCTGATTCCTCATGTTTGTTTGTTTTATAGTCTTATTCCTCATCTTTGTTTGTTTTATAGTCTGATTCCTCATGTTTGCTTGTTTTATAGCTGATTTATCCTCATGTTTGTTTGCTTTATAGCTGATTTATTCTCATGTTTGTTTGTTTTATAGTCTGATTTATCCTCATGTTTGTTAGCTTTATAGCTGATTTATCCTCATGTTTGTTTGCTTTATAGCTGATTTATCCTCATGTTTGTTTGTTTTATAGTCTGATTCCTCATGTTTGTTTGTTTTATAGCTGATTCCTCATGTTTGTTTGTTTTATAGCTGATTTATCCTCATGTTTGTTTGTTTTATAGTCTGATTCCTCATGTTTGTTTGTTTTATAGTCTGATTCCTCATGTTTGTTTGTTTTATAGCTGATTTATCCCCATGTTTGTTTGCTTTATAGCTGATTTATCCTCATGTTTGTTTGTTTTATAGTCTGATTTATCCTCATGTTTGTTTGTTTTATAGTCTGATTCCTCATGTTTGTTTGTTTTATAGCTGATTCCTCATGTTTGTTTGTTTTATAGTCTGATTCCTCATGTTTGTTTGTTTTATAGTCTGATTTATCCTCATGTTTGTTTGTTTTATAGTCTGATTTATCCTCATGTTTGTTTGCTTTATAGCTTATTTATCCTCATGTTTGTTTGTTTTATAGCTGATTTATCTTCATGGTTGTTTGTTTTATAGCTGATTTATCCTCATGTTTGTGTGTTTCATAGTCTGATTTATCCTCATGTTTGTTTGTTTTATAGTCTGATTTATCCTCATGTTTGTTTACTTTATAGCTGATTTATCCTCATGTTTGTTTGTTTTATAGCTGATTTATCCTCATGTTGGTTTGTTTTATAGCTGATTTGTCCTCATTTTTGTTTGTTTTATAGCTGATTTATCCTCATGTTGGATTGTTTTATAGCCTGATTTATCCTCATGTTTGTTTGTTTTATAGTCTGATTTATCCTCATGTTTGTTTGTTTTATAGTCTGATTTATCCTCATGTTTGATTGCTTTATAGCTGATTTATCCTCATGTTGGTTTGTTTTATAGCTGATTTATCCTCATGTTGGTTTGTTTTATAGCTGATTTATCCTCATGTTTGTTTGTTTTATAGTCTGATTCCTCATGTTTGTTTGTTTTATAGCTGATTCCTCATGTTTGTTTGTTTTATAGTCTGATTCCTCATGTTTGTTTGTTTTATAGTCTGATTCCTCATGTTTGTTTGTTTTGTAGCTGATTTATCCTCATGTTTGTTTGTTTTATAGTCTGATTTATCCTCATATTTGTTTGCTTTATAGCTGATGTATCCTCATGTTTGTTTGTTTTATAGCTGATTTATCCTCATGTTGGTTTGTTTTATAGCTGATTTATCCTCATGTTTGTTTGTTTTATAGCTGATTTATCCTCATGTTTGTTTGTTTTATAGTCTGATTTATCCTCATGTTGGTTTGTTTTATAGCTGATTTATCCTCATGTTGGTTTGTTTTATAGCTGATTTTTCCTCATGTTTGTTTGTTTTATAGCCTGATTTATCCTCATGTTTGTTTGTTTTATAGCTGATTTATCCTCATGTTTGTTTGCTTTATAGCTGATTTATCCTCATTTTTGTTTGTTTTATAGTCTGATTTATCCTCATGTTTGTTTGCTTTATAGCTGATTTATCCTCATGTTTGTTTGCTTTATAGCTGATTTATCCTCATGTTTGTTTTTTTTATAGTCTGATTCCTCATGTTTGTTTGTTTCATAGCTGATTCCTCATGTTTGTTTGTTTTATAGTCTGATTCCTCAGGTTTGTTTGTTTTATAGTCTGATTCCTCATGTTTGTTTGTTTTGTAGCTGATTTATCCTCATGTTTGTTTGTTTTATAGTCTGATTTATCCTCATGTTTGTTTGCTTTATAGCTGATGTATCCTCATGTTTGTTTGTTTTATAGCTGACATCCTCATGTTTGTTTGTTTTATAGCTGATTTATCCTCATGTTGGTTTGTTTTATAGCTGATTTATTCTCATTTTTGTTTGTTTTATAGCTGATTTATCCTCATGTTTGATTGTTTTATAGCTGATTTATCCTCATGTTTGTTTGTTTTATAGCCTGATTTATCCTCATGTTTGTTTGTTTTATAGTCTGATTTATCCTCATGTTTGTTTGTTTTATAGTCTGATTTATCCTCATTTTTGTTTGCTTTATAGCTGATTTATCCTCATGTTGGTTTGTTTTATAGCTGATTTATCCTCATGTTGGTTTGTTTTATAGCTGATTTATCCTCATGTTTTTTGTTTTATAGCCTGATTTATCCAAATGTTTGTTTGTTTTATAGCCTGATTTATCCTCATGTTTGTTTGTTTTATAGCTGATTTATCCTCGTTTGTTTGCTTTATAGCTGATTTATCCTCATGTTTGTTTGTTTTATAGTCTGATTTATCCTCATGTTTGTTTGCTTTATAGCTGATTTATCCTCATGTTTGTTTGCTTAATAGCTGATTTATCCTCATGTTTGTTTGTTTTATAGTGTGATTTATCCTCATGTTTGTTTGTTTTATAGCTGATTTATCCTCATGTTTGTTTGCTTTATAGCTGATTTATCCTCATGTTTGTTTGTTTTATAGTCTGATTCCTCATGTTTGTTTGTTTTATAGTCTGATTTATCCTCATGTTTGTTTGCTTTATAACTGATTTATCCTCATGTTTGTTTGTTTTATAGCTGATTTATCCTCATGTTGGTTTGTTTTATAGCTGATTTATCCTCATTTTTGTATGTTTTATAGTCTGATTTATCCTCATGTTCGTTTGTTTTATAGCTTATTTAACCTCCTATTTGTTTGTTTTATAGCCTGATTTATCCTCATGTTTGTCTGTTTTATAGTCTGATTTAGCCTCATGTTTGTTTGTTTTATAGTCTGATTTATCCTCATGTTTGTTTGCTTTATAGCTGATTTATATTCATGTTGGTTTGTTTTATAGCTGATTTATCCTCATGTTGGTTTGATTTATAGCTGATTTATCCTCATTTTTGTTTGTTTTATAGCTGATTTATCCTCATGTTGGTTTGTTTTATAGGTGATTTATCCTCATGTTTGTTTGTTTTATAGCCTGATTTATCCTCATGTTGGTTTGTTTTATAGCAATTTATCCTCTTGTTTGTTTGCATTATAGCTGATTTATCCCCATGTTTGTTTGTTTTATAGTCTGATTTATCCTCATGTTTCTTTGCTTTATAACTGATTTATCCTCATGTTTGTTTGTTTTATAGTCTGATACCTCATGTTTGTTTGTTTTATAGTCTGATTCCTCATGTTTGTTTTTTTCATAGCTGATTCCTCATGTTTGCTTGTTTTATAGTCTGATTCCTCATGTTTGTTTGTTTTATAGCTGATTTATCCTCATGTTGGTTTGTTTTTTAGTCTGATTTATCCTCATGTTTGTTTGTTTTATAGCCTGATTTATCCTCATGTTTGTTTGTTTTATAGTCTGATTTATCCTCATGTTTATTTGCTTTATAGCTGATTTATCCTCATGTTTGTTTGTTTTATAGCTGATTTATCCTCATGTTTCTTTGCTTTATAACTGATTTATCCTCATGTTTGTTTGTTTTATAGTCTGATTCCTCATGTTTGTTTGTTTTATAGTCTGATTCCTCATGTTTGTTTTTTTCATAGCTGATTCCTCATGTTTGCTTGTTTTATAGTCTGATTCCTCATGTTTGTTTGTTTTATAGCTGATTTATCCTCATGTTGGTTTGTTTCATGGCTCATTTATTCTCATGTTGGTTTGTTATATAGTCTGATTTATCCTCATGTTTGTTTGTTTTATAGTCTGACTTATCCTCATGTTGGTTTGTTTTATAGTGTGACTTATCCTCATGTTTGTTTGTTTCATAGCAGATTCATCCTCATGTTTGTTTGTTTTATAGTCTGATTTATCCTCATGTTTGTTTGTTTTATAGCTGATTTATCCTCATGTTTGTTTGTTTTATAGTCTGATTTCTCATGTTTGTTTGTTTTATAGTCTGATTCCTCATGTTTTTTGTTTTATATCCAATTTATCCTCATGTTTGTTTGTTTTTTAGTCTGATTTATCCTCATGTTTGTTTGTTTTATAGTCTGATTTATCCTCATGTTTGTTTGTTTTATAGCCTGATTTATCCTCATGTTTGTTTGTTTTATAGTCTGATTTATCCTCATGTTTATTTGCTTTATAGCTGATTTATCCTCATGTTTGTTTGTTTTATAGCTGATTTATCCTCATGTTAGTTTGTTTTATAGCTGATTTATCCTCATTTTTGTTTGTTTTATAGCTGATTTATCCTCATGTTGGATTGTTTTATAGCTGATTTATCCTCATGTTTGTTTGTTTTATAGCTGATTTATCCTCATGTTTGTTTGTTTTATAGCTGATGTATCCTCATGTTTGTTTGTTTTATAGCCTGATTTATCCTCATGTTTCTTTGTTTTATAGCTGATTTATCCTCATGTTTGTTTGTTTTATAGCCTGATTTATCCTCATGTATGTTTGTTTTATAGCCTGATTTAGCCTCATGTCTGTTTGTTTTATAGCGGATTTATCCTCATATTGGTTTGTTTTATAGCTGATTTATCCTCATGTTTGTTTGTTTTATAGCTGATTTATCCTCATGTTTGTTTGTTTTATAGTCTGATTTATCCTCATGTTGGTTTGTTTTATAGCTGATTTATCCTCATGTTGGTTTGTTTTATAGCTGATTTTTCCTCATGTTTGTTTGTTTTATAGCCTGATTTATCCTCATGTTTGTTTGTTTTATAGCTGATTTATCCTCATGTTTGTTTGCTTTATAGCTGATTTATCCTCATTTTTGTTTGTTTTATAGTCTGATTTATCCTCATGTTTGTTTGCTTTATAGCTGATTTATCCTCATGTTTGTTTGCTTTATAGCTGATTTATCCTCATGTTTGTTTTTTTTATAGTCTGATTCCTCATGTTTGTTTGTTTCATAGCTGATTCCTCATGTTTGTTTGTTTTATAGTCTGATTCCTCATGTTTGTTTGTTTTATAGTCTGATTCCTCATGTTTGTTTGTTTTGTAGCTGCTTTATCCTCATGTTTGTTTGTTTTATAGTCTGATTTATCCTCATGTTTGTTTGCTTTATAGCTGATGTATCCTCATGTTTGTTTGTTTTATAGCTGACATCCTCATGTTGGTTTGTTTTATAGCTGATTTATCCTCATGTTTGTTTGTTTTATAGGTGATTTATCCTCATGTTTTTTTGTTTTATAGTCTGATTTATCCTCATGTTTGTTTGTTTTATAGTCTGATTTATCCTCATGTTTGTTTATTTTATAGCTGATTTATCCTCATGTTTGTTTGTTTTATAGCTGATTTATCCTCATGTTGGTTTGTTTTATAGCTGATTTATTCTCATTTTTGTTTGTTTTATAGCTGATTTATCCTCATGTTTGATTGTTTTATAGCTGATTTATCCTCATGTTTGTTTGTTTTATAGCCTGATTTATCCTCATGTTTGTTTGTTTTATAGTCTGATTTATCCTCATGTTTGTTTGTTTTATAGTCTGATTTATCCTCATGTTTGTTTGCTTTATAGCTGATTTATCCTCATGTTGGTTTGTTTTATAGCTGATTTATCCTCATGTTGGTTTGTTTTATAGCTGATTTATCCTCATGTTTTTTGTTTTATAGCCTGATTTATCCAAATGTTTGTTTGTTTTATAGCCTGATTTATCCTCATGTTTGTTTGTTTTATAGCTGATTTATCCTCATGTTTGTTTGCTTTATAGCTGATTTATCCTCATGTTTGTTTGTTTTATAGTCTGATTTATCCTCATGTTTGTTTGCTTTATAGCTGATTTATCCTCATGTTTGTTTGTTTTATAGCTGATTTATCCTCATGTTTGTTTGCTTTATAGCTGATTTATCCTCATGTTTGTTTGTTTTATAGTCTGATTTATCCTCATGTTTGTTTGCTTTATAACTGATTTATCCTCATGTTTGTTTGTTTTATAGTCTGATTCCTCATGTTTGTTTGTTTTATAGTCTGATTTATCCTCATGTTTGTTTGCTTTATAACTGATTTATCCTCATGTTTGTTTGTTTTATAGCTGATTTATCCTCATGTTGGTTTGTTTTATAGCTGATTTATCCTCATTTTTGTATATTTTATAGTCTGATTTATCCTCATGTTCGTTTGTTTTATAGCTTATTTAACCTCCTATTTGTTTGTTTTATAGCCTGATTTATCCTCATGTTTGTTTGTTTTATAGTCTGATTTAGCCTCATGTTTGTTTGTTTTATAGTCTGATTTATCCTCATGTTTGTTTGCTTTATAGCTGATTTATATTCATGTTGGTTTGTTTTATAGCTGATTTATCCTCATGTTGGTTTGATTTATAGCTGATTTATCCTCATTTTTGTTTGTTTTATAGCTGCTTTATCCTCATGTTGGTTTGTTTTATAGGTGATTTATCCTCATGTTTGTTTGTTTTATAGCCTGATTTATCCTCATGTTGGTTTGTTTTATAGCAATTTATCCTCTTGTTTGTTTGCATTATAGCTGATTTATCCTCATGTTTGTTTGTTTTATAGTCTGATTTATCCTCATGTTTCTTTGCTTTATAACTGATTTATCCTCATGTTTGTTTGTTTTATAGTCTGATACCTCATGTTTGTTTGTTTTATAGTCTGATTCCTCATGTTTGTTTTTTTCATAGCTGATTCCTCATGTTTGCTTGTTTTATAGTCTGATTCCTCATGTTTGTTTGTTTTATAGCTGATTTATCCTCATGTTGGTTTGTTTTTTAGTCTGATTTATCCTCATGTTTGTTTGTTTTATAGCCTGATTTATCCTCATGTTTGTTTGTTTTATAGCTGATTTATCCTCATGTTTCTTTGCTTTATAACTGATTTATCCTCATGTTTGTTTGTTTTATAGTCTGATTCCTCATGTTTGTTTGTTTTATAGTCTGATTCCTCATGTTTGTTTTTTCCATAGCTGATTCCTCATGTTTGCTTGTTTTATAGTCTGATTCCTCATGTTTGTTTGTTTTATAGCTGATTTATCCTCATGTTGGTTTGTTTCATAGCTCATTTATTCTCATGTTGGTTTGTTATATAGTCTGATTTATCCTCATGTTTGTTTGTTTTATAGTCTGACTTATCCTCATGTTGGTTTGTTTTATAGTGTGACTTATCCTCATGTTTGTTTGTTTCATAGCAGATTCATCCTCATGTTTGTTTGTTTTATAGTCTGATTTATCCTCATGTTTGTTTGTTTTATAGCTGATTTATCCTCATGTTTGTTTGTTTTATAGTCTGATTTCTCATGTTTGTTTGTTTTATAGTCTGATTCCTCATGTTTTTTGTTTTATATCCAATTTATCCTCATGTTTGTTTGTTTTTTAGTCTGATTTATCCTCATGTTTGTTTGTTTTATAGTCTGATTTATCCTCATGTTTGTTTGTTTTATAGCCTGATTTATCCTCATGTTTGTTTGTTTTATAGTCTGATTTATCCTCATGTTTATTTGCTTTATAGCTGATTTATCCTCATGTTTGTTTGTTTTATAGCTGATTTATCCTCATGTTAGTTTGTTTTATAGCTGATTTATCCTCATGTTTGTTTGTTTTATAGCTGATTTATCCTCATGTTGGATTGTTTTATAGCTGATTTATCCTCATGTTGGATTGTTTTATAGCTGATTTATCCTCATGTTTGTTTGTTTTATAGCTGATTTATCCTCATGTTTGTTTGTTTTATAGCTGATGTATCCTCATGTTTGTTTGTTTTATAGCCTGATTTATCCTCATGTTTCTTTGTTTTATAGCTGATTTATCCTCATGTTTGTTTGTTTTATAGCCTGATTTATCCTCATGTAGGTTTGTTTTATAGCCTGATTTAGCCTCATGTCTGTTTGTTTTATAGCTGATTTATCCTCATGTTGGTTTGTTTTATAGCTGATTTATCCTCATGTTTGTTTGTTTTATAGCTGATTTATCCTCATGTTTGTTTGTTTTATAGTCTGATTTATCCTCATGTTGGTTTGTTTTATAGCTGATTTATCCTCATGTTGGTTTGTTTTATAGCTGATTTTTCCTCATGTTTGTTTGTTTTATAGCCTGATTTATCCTCATGTTTGTTTGTTTTATAGCTGATTTATCCTCATGTTTGTTTGCTTTATAGCTGATTTATCCTCATTTTTGTTTGTTTTATAGTCTGATTTATCCTCATGTTTGTTTGCTTTATAGCTGATTTATGCTCATGTTTGTTTGCTTTATAGCTGATTTATCCTCATGTTTGTTTTTTTTATAGTCTGATTCCTCATGTTTGTTTGTTTCATAGCTGATTCCTCATGTTTGTTTGTTTTATAGTCTGATTCCTCATGTTTGTTTGTTTTATAGTCTGATTCCTCATGTTTGTTTGTTTTGTAGCTGCTTTATCCTCATGTTTGTTTGTTTTATAGTCTGATTTATCCTCATGTTTGTTTGCTTTATAGCTGATGTATCCTCATGTTTGTTTGTTTTATAGCTGACATCCTCATGTTGGTTTGTTTTATAGCTGATTTATCCTCATGTTTGTTTGTTTTATAGCTGATTTATCCTCATGTTTGTTTGCTTAATAGCTGATTTATCCTCATGTTTGTTTGTTTTATAGTGTGATTTATCCTCATGTTTGTTTGTTTTATAGCTGATTTATCCTCATGTTTGTTTGCTTTATAGCTGATTTATCCTCATGTTTGTTTGTTTTATAGTCTGATTTATCCTCATGTTTGTTTGCTTTATAGCTGATTTATCCTCATGTTTGTTTGTTTTATAGTCTGATTCCTCATGTTTGTTTGTTTTATAGTCTGATTTATCCTCATGTTTGTTTGCTTTATAACTGATTTATCCTCATGTTTGTTTGTTTTATAGCTGATTTATCCTCATGTTGGTTTGTTTTATAGCTGATTTATCCTCATTTTTGTATGTTTTATAGTCTGATTTATCCTCATGTTCGTTTGTTTTATAGCTTATTTAACCTCCTATTTGTTTGTTTTATAGCCTGATTTATCCTCATGTTTGTTTGTTTTATAGTCTGATTTAGCCTCATGTTTGTTTGTTTTATAGTCTGATTTATCCTCATGTTTGTTTGCTTTATAGCTGATTTATATTCATGTTGGTTTGTTTTATAGCTGATTTATCCTCATGTTGGTTTGATTTATAGCTGATTTATCCTCATTTTTGTTTGTTTTATAGCTGATTTATCCTCATGTTGGTTTGTTTTATAGGTGATTTATCCTCATGTTTGTTTGTTTTATAGCCTGATTTATCCTCATGTTGGTTTGTTTTATAGCAATTTATCCTCTTGTTTGTTTGCATTATAGCTGATTTATCCTCATGTTTGTTTGTTTTATAGTCTGATTTATCCTCATGTTTCTTTGCTTTATAACTGATTTATCCTCATGTTTGTTTGTTTTATAGTCTGATACCTCATGTTTGTTTGTTTTATAGTCTGATTCCTCATGTTTGTTTTTTTCATAGCTGATTCCTCATGTTTGCTTGTTTTATAGTCTGATTCCTCATGTTTGTTTGTTTTATAGCTGATTTATCCTCATGTTGGTTTGTTTTTTAGTCTGATTTATCCTCATGTTTGTTTGTTTTATAGCCTGATTTATCCTCATGTTTGTTTGTTTTATAGTCTGATACCTCATGTTTGTTTGTTTTATAGTCTGATTCCTCATGTTTGTTTTTTTCATAGCTGATTCCTCATGTTTGCTTGTTTTATAGTCTGATTCCTCATGTTTGTTTGTTTTATAGCTGATTTATCCTCATGTTGGTTTGTTTCATAGCTCATTTATTCTCATGTTGGTTTGTTATATAGTCTGATTTATCCTCATGTTTGTTTGTTTTATAGTCTGACTTATCCTCATGTTGGTTTGTTTTATAGTGTGACTTATCCTCATGTTTGTTTGTTTCATAGCAGATTCATCCTCATGTTTGTTTGTTTTATAGTCTGATTTATCCTCATGTTTGTTTGTTTTATAGCTGATTTATCCTCATGTTTGTTTGTTTTATAGTCTGATTTCTCATGTTTGTTTGTTTTATAGTCTGATTCCTCATGTTTTTTGTTTTATATCCAATTTATCCTCATGTTTGTTTGTTTTTTAGTCTGATTTATCCTCATGTTTGTTTGTTTTATAGTCTGATTTATCCTCATGTTTGTTTGTTTTATAGCCTGATTTATCCTCATGTTTGTTTGTTTTATAGTCTGATTTATCCTCATGTTTATTTGCTTTATAGCTGATTTATCCTCATGTTTGTTTGTTTTATAGCTGATTTATCCTCATGTTAGTTTGTTTTATAGCTGATTTATCCTCATTTTTGTTTGTTTTATAGCTGATTTATCCTCATGTTGGATTGTTTTATAGCTGATTTATCCTCATGTTGGATTGTTTTATAGCTGATTTATCCTCATGTTTGTTTGTTTTATAGCTGATTTATCCTCATGTTTGTTTGTTTTATAGCTGATGTATCCTCATGTTTGTTTGTTTTATAGCCTGATTTATCCTCATGTTTCTTTGTTTTATAGCTGATTTATCCTCATGTTTGTTTGTTTTATAGCCTGATTTATCCTCATGTAGGTTTGTTTTATAGCCTGATTTAGCCTCATGTCTGTTTGTTTTATAGCTGATTTATCCTCATGTTGGTTTGTTTTATAGCTGATTTATTCTCATGTTGGTTTGTTTTATAGGCTGATTTATTCTCATGTTGGTTTGTTTTATAGCTGATTTTTCCTCATGTTGGTTTGTTTTATAGCTGATTTATTCTCATGTTGGTTTGTTATATAGTCTGATTTATCCTCATGTTTGTTTGTTTTATAGTCTGACTTATCCTCATGTTGGTTTGTTTTATAGTGTGACTTATCCTCATGTTTGTTTGTTTTATAGCTGATTTATCCTCATGTTTGTTTGTTTCATAGTCGGATTCGTCATGTTTGTTTGTTTTATATCCAATTTATCCTCATGTTTGTTTGTTTCATAGATGATTTATGTTTTATAGTCTGATTTATTCTCGTGATGGTTTCTTTTGCAGTCTGATTTATCCTCATTTTTGTTTGTCTTCAGTATTCTTATGAGTTTCATAATCCTGCCTCTGTCTATAGTATTATGAGTTCCATACTCTTGCCTCTGTCTTTAGTATTATTGTGAGTTTCATAATCTTGACACTGTCTTTAGTATTATTATGAGTTTCATAATATTGCCTCTATCTTTAGTATTCTTAGGAGTTTTATGCTCTTACCTCTGTCTTTAGCATTCTTATGGTTTTAATATTCTTGCCTCTATCTTTAGTATTATTATGAGTTTCATACTCTTGCCTCTGTCTTTAGTATTCTTAGGAGTTTCATACTCTTGCCTCTGTCTTTAGTGTTATTATGAGTTTTATGATCTTGCCTCTGTCTTTAGTATTATTGTGAGTTTCATACTCTTGCCTCTGTCTTTAGTATTCTTATGATTTTCATACTCTTGCCTCTGTCTTTAGTATTCTTATGATTTTCATACGCTTGCCTCTGTCTTTAGTATTATTTTGAGTTTCATAATCTTGCCTCTGTCTCCTCTGTCTTTAGTATTATTTTGAGTTTCATAATCTTGCCTCTGTCTTTATTATTCTTAGGAGTTTCATACTCTTGCCTCCGTCTTTAGTATTATTATGAGCTTCATGCTCTTACCTCTGTTTTTAGTATTATTATGAGTTTCATAATCTTGACTCTGTCTTTAGTATTCTTAGGAGTTTCATACTCTTGCCGCTGTCTTTAGTATTATTATGAGCTTCATACTCTTACCTCTGTTTTTAGTATTATTATGAGTTTCATACTCTTGCCTCTGTCTTTAGTGTTATTATGAGTTTCATAATATTGCCTCTGTCTTTAGTATTATTAATAGTTGCATACTCTTGCCTCTGTTTTTAGTATTATTATGAGTTTCATACTCTTGCCTCTGTCTTTAGTGTTATTATGAGTTTCATAATATTGCCTCTGTTTTTAGTATTATTATGAGTTTCATACTCTCGCCTCTGTCTTCAGTTTTATTATGAGTTTCATAATATTGCCTCTGTCTATAGTATTATTATGAGTTTCATACTCTCGCCTCTGTCTTCAGTGTTATTATGAGTTTCATAATATTGCCTCTGTCTTTAGTATTATTAATAGTTTCATACTCTTGCCTCTGTTTTTAGTATTATTATTAGTTTCATACTCTTGCCTCTGTCTTTAGTATTACTTTGAGCTTCCTACTCTTGCCTCTATTGGCGATGTAAGCAGATGCTTTGTTGCCGGACTTGTCATAACCCAAGGGGGCTGTACTGGGGTATCAGCACAACGTCTAGCACTCAGATGGTCCAACCATCGTGAAGTACAGCCAGTGGAGCAACTTGAGGTTTTTGTTCTCGATGGCATCAAAACTGAAATGTGTTTTTAACTGAACTTACGTTTAACTTATACTTCACCTATTGAAAACCCTCAACTGCTTGCCAGTCATTAATTCTCCGAATCTATCTGGGTTACAGCTCCAACCATGGGCCAAAGTTCAGCCTGTTTTCACCCCATTGCTGACATGGTCCACTTCTGAGACGTCTCAGTTCAGCTCGTTCAGTAGAAAGCAGTCCTTTTGCAGTCACAACTGCCGTCTCTGGGAAACCTCTAAAGCGAGCTGCACGTCCAGAAGCCGGGCAGGTTCACCTGGAGTGCCACGGCAGACCTGCAGCAGCCCCTCTTTGAGCTGCTCAGACCTGCCTCACCACTCTCAGCCCCCCGCAGGCGTCCTGCAGCGGTGTGCTGTGCAGCCCTGCAGCCCTGCCCCAGACCGCTGCATGGTAAAGCCATCAAGGCTGCCGGTCCTTTGAAGAGGAGGACTACAGAAACACAACAACGCTCAGTACACCGCCCCGTCTCCCTCTTCAACTGCTCCTTTTTCTTCTTTTCTTTTTTCTTTGCCTTCCCCAGAAATTCTTGCTAGGCCCGGAACAGCCCCCTCTCTGCTTTTTCAATTTAGTTTCCCCTCTCGTTTGCTCACAGATACCTTCCTCCCTCCCTCTCTCTGTCTGTCTCTGTCTCTGTGTCTCTCTCTCTCTCTCTCTCTCTCTCTCTCTCTCTCTCTCTCTCTCTCTCTCTCTCTCTCTCTCCCTCTCTCTCTCTCTCTCTCTCTATCTCTCTGTCTCTCTCTCTCTATCTCTCTGTCTCTCTCTCTCTGTCTCTCTATCTCTCTTTCTCTGAGTCTCTCTCTCTTAGACACTCACTCATTCCACTTAACCCCCATCTATTCCTCCTCCTCACTTTCCTTTCTCTCTCATTTTCGCTCCAACCAACTTTCTCCTCCTGTCTTAATTTTCCTCGAGTTTGTTTTGTCTGTCTGCATCTTTCTGTCTCTCTTTCTTTCTGTCTGTCTTTCTTTCTTTTCTTTCTTTATTTTTCATTTTTCTTTCTTTCTTTATTTCTTTCTTCCTTCCTTTCCTTCTTTCTTTTTTTCTTTCTTTCTTTTGTTTTTCTTTTTTTTGCTATTCTTTCTTTCTTTCTTTCTTACTCTCACGTCACCTCTTTGTCCGTTTTTTCACCTTACTTGTCCTTCTCACCGCCCTGTTTTTCATCCCTCCATCCTCCAGATGTCTCTGGGAGGGCAGGGGCAGTTCATGGTGGGCTGCTGTGTAGTTATACACTGCACATCTCAGCGGTGTGTGTAGGTTGCTGCAGCGTCACAAGGAGAGCTGTCACTCTGGTGAAGGTGCAAAGAGAAGTGTCACTCCGGTAAAGGTCCAAAGACAAGTGTCACTCTGGTGAAGGTCCAAAGAGAAATGTCACTCTGGTGAAGGTCTATAGAGAAGTGTCACTCTGGTCAAGGTCCAAAGAGAAGAGCCACTCTGGTGAAGGTCTATAGAGAAGTGTCACTCTGGTGAAGGTCTATAGAGAAGTGTCACTCTGGTGAAGGTCCAAAGACAAGTGTCACTCTGGTGAAGGTCCAAAGAGAAATGTCACTCTGGTGAAGGTCCAAAGAGAAGTGTCACTCTGGTGAAGGTCTATAGAGAAGTGTCACTCTGGTCAAGGTCCAAAGAGAAGAGCCACTCTGGTGAAGGTCTATAGAGAAGTGTCACTCTGGTGAAGGTCTATAGAGAAGTGTCACTCTGGTGAAGGTCCAAAGAGAAGTGCCACTCTGGTCAAGTTCCAAAGAAAAGTGCCACTCTGGTGAAGGTCCAAAGAGAATTGTCACTCTGGTGAAGGTCTATAGAGAAGTGTCACTCTGGTGAAGGTCTATAGAGAAGTGTCACTTTGGTGAAGGTCCAAAGACAAGTGTAACTCTGGTGAAGGTCCAAAGAGAAGAGTCACTCTGGTGAAGGTCCAAAGAGAAGTGCCACTGTGGTGAAGGTCCAAAGAGAAGTGTCACTCTAGTGAAGGTCCAAAGACAAGTGTCACTCTGGTGAAGGTCCAAAGAGAAGTGTCACTCTGGTGAAGGTCCAAAGAGAAGTGTCACTCTGGTGAAGGTCCAAAGAGAAGTCTCACACTGGTGAAGGTCCAAAGAGAAGTGTCACTCTGGTGAAGGTCTAGAGAGAAGTGTCCCTCTGGTGAAGTTCCAAAGACAAGTGTAACTCTGGTGAAGGTCCAAAGAGAAGTGTCACTCTGGTGAAGGTCCAAAGACAAGTGTCACTCTGGTGAAGGTCCAAAGAGAAGTGTCACTCTGGTGAAGGTCTAAAGAGAAGTGCCCCTCTGGTGAAGTTCCAAAGACAAGTGTAACTCTGGTGAAGGTCCAAAGAGAAGTGTCACTCTGGTGAAGGTCCAAAGACAAGTGTCACTCTGGTGAAGGCACAAAGAGAAGTGCCACTCTGGTGAAGGTCCAAAGAGAAGTGTCACTCTGGTGAAGATCCAAAGAGAAGTACCACTCTGGTCAAGGTCCAAAGAGAAGTGCCACTCTGGTGAAGGTCTATAGAGAAGTGTCACTCTGGTGAGGGTCCAAAGAGAAGTGCCATTCTGGTGAAGGTCCAAAGAGAAGTGCCATTCTGGTGAAGGTCCAAAGAGAAGTGTCACTATGGTGAAGGTCCAAATAGAAGTATCACTCTGGTGAAGGTCTATAGAGAAGTGCCAGTCTGGTGAAGGTCTATAGAGAAGTGTCACTCTGGTGAAGGTCCAAAGAGAAGTGCCACTCTGGTGAAGGTCTATAGAGAAGTGTCACTCTGGTGAAGGTCCAAAGACAAGTGTAACTCTGCTGAAGGTCCAAAGAGAAGTGTCACTCTGGTGAAGGTCCAAAGACAAGTGTCACTCTGGTGAAGGTCCAAAGAGAAGTGCCACTCTGGTGAAGGTCCAAAGAGAAGTGTCACTCTGGTGAAGGTCTATAGAGAAGTGCCACTCTGGTGAAGGTCCAAACAGAAGTGCCATTCTGGTGAAGGTCCAAAGAGAAGTGCCATTCTGGTGAAGCTCCAAAGAGAAGTGTCACTCTGCTGAAGGTCCAAATAGAAGTGTCACTCTGGTGAAGGTCTATAGAGAAGTGCCACTCTGGTGAAGGTCCAAAGAGAAGTGCCACTCTGGTCAAGGTCCAAAGAAAAGTGCCACTCTGGTGAAGGTCCAAAGAGAATTGTCACTCTGGTGAAGGTCTATAGAGAAGTGTCACTCTGGTGAAGGTCTATAGAGAAGTGTCACTTTGGTGAAGGTCCAAAGACAAGTGTAACTCTGGTGAAGGTCCAAAGAGAAGAGTCACTCTGGTGAAGGTCCAAAGAGAAGTGCCACTGTGGTGAAGGTCCAAAGAGAAGTGTCACTCTAGTGAAGGTCCAAAGACAAGTGTCACTCTGGTGAAGGTCCAAAGAGAAGTGTCACTCTGGTGAAGGTCCAAAGAGAAGTGTCACTCTGGTGAAGGTCCAAAAAGAAGTCTCACACTGGTGAAGGTCCAAAGAGAAGTGTCACTCTGGTGAAGGTCTATAGAGAAGTGTCACTCTGGTGAAGTTCCAAAGACAAGTGTAACTCTGGTGAAGGTCCAAAGAGAAGTGTCACTCTGGTGAAGGTCCAAAGACAAGAGTCACTCTGGTGAAGGTCCAAAGAGAAGTGTCACTCTGGTGAAGGTCTAAAGAGAAGTGCCCCTCTGGTGAAGTTCCAAAGACAAGTGTAACTCTGGTGAAGGTCCAAAGAGAAGTGTCACTCTGGTGAAGGTCCAAAGACAAGTGTCACTCTGGTGAAGGCACAAAGAGAAGTGCCACTCTGGTGAAGGTCCAAAGAGAAGTGTCACTCTGGTGAAGATCCAAAGAGAAGTACCACTCTGGTCAAGGTCCAAAGAGAAGTGCCACTCTGGTGAAGGTCTATAGAGAAGTGTCACTCTGGTGAGGGTCCAAAGAGAAGTGCCATTCTGGTGAAGGTCCAAAGAGAAGTGCCATTCTGGTGAAGGTCCAAAGAGAAGTGTCACTATGGTGAAGGTCCAAATAGAAGTATCACTCTGGTGAAGGTCTATAGAGAAGTGCCAGTCTGGTGAAGGTCTATAGAGAAGTGTCACTCTGGTGAAGGTCCAAAGAGAAGTGCCACTCTGGTGAAGGTCTATAGAGAAGTGTCACTCTGGTGAAGGTCCAAAGACAAGTGTAACTCTGCTGAAGGTCCAAAGAGAAGTGTCACTCTGGTGAAGGTCCAAAGACAAGTGTCACTCTGGTGAAGGTCCAAAGAGAAGTGCCACTCTAGTGAAGGTCCAAAGAGAAGTGTCACTCTGGTGAAGGTCTATAGAGAAGTGCCACTCTGGTGAAGGTCCAAAGAGAAGTGCCATTCTGGTGAAGGTCCAAAGAGAAGTGCCATTCTGGTGAAGGTCCAAAGAGAAGTGTCACTCTGCTGAAGGTCCAAATAGAAGTGTAACTCTGGTGAAGGTCTATAGAGAAGTGCCACTCTGGTGAAGGTCTATAGAGAAGTGTCACTCTGGTCAAGGTCCAAAGAGAAGTGCCACTCTGGTGAAGGTCTATAGAGAAGTGTCACTCTGGTGAAGGTCCAAAGACAAGTGTCACTCTGGTGAGGGTCCAAAGAGAAGTGCCATTCTGGTGAAGGTCCAAAGAGAAGTGCCATTCTGGTGAAGGTCCAAAGAGAAGTGTCACTATGGTGAAGGTCCAAATAGAAGTATCACTCTGGTGAAGGTCTATAGAGAAGTGCCAGTCTGGTGAAGGTCTATAGAGAAGTGTCACTCTGGTGAAGGTCCAAAGAGAAGTGCCACTCTGGTGAAGGTCTATAGAGAAGTGTCACTCTGGTGAAGGTCCAAAGACAAGTGTAACTCTGCTGAAGGTCCAAAGAGAAGTGTCACTCTGGTGAAGGTCCAAAGACAAGTGTCACTCTGGTGAAGGTCCAAAGAGAAGTGCCACTCTGGTGAAGGTCCAAAGAGAAGTGTCACTCTGGTGAAGGTCTATAGAGAAGTGCCACTCTGGTGAAGGTCCAAAGAGAAGTGCCATTCTGGTGAAGGTCCAAAGAGAAGTGCCATTCTGGTGAAGGTCCAAAGAGAAGTGTCACTCTGCTGAAGGTCCAAATAGAAGTGTCACTCTGGTGAAGGTCTATAGAGAAGTGTCCCTCTGGTGAAGTTCCAAAGAGAAGAGTCACTCTGGTGGAGGTCCAAAGAGAAGTGCCACTGTGGTGAAGGTCCAAAGAGAAGTGTCACTCTAGTGAAGGTCCAAAGACAAGTGTCACTCTGGTGAAGGTCCAAAGAGAAGTGTCACTCTGGTGAAGGTCCAAAGAGAAGTGTCACTCTGGTGAAGGTCTATAGAGAAGTGCCACTCTGGTGAAGGTCCAAAGAGAAGTGCCACTCTGGTCAAGGTCCAAAGAAAAGTGCCACTCTGGTGAAGGTCCAAAGAGAATTGTCACTCTGGTGAAGGTCTATAGAGAAGTGTCACTCTGGTGAAGGTCTATAGAGAAGTGTCACTTTGGTGAAGGTCCAAAGACAAGTGTAACTCTGGTGAAGGTCCAAAGAGAAGAGTCACTCTGGTGGAGGTCCAAAGAGAAGTGCCACTGTGGTGAAGGTCCAAAGAGAAGTGTCACTCTAGTGAAGGTCCAAAGACAAGTGTCACTCTGGTGAAGGTCCAAAGAGAAGTGTCACTCTGGTGAAGGTCCAAAGAGAAGTGTCACTCTGGTGAAGGTCCAAAGAGAAGTCTCACACTGGTGAAGGTCCAAAGAGAAGTGTCACTCTGGTGAAGGTCTATAGAGAAGTGTCCCTCTGGTGAAGTTCCAAAGACAAGGGTAACTCTGGTGGAGGTCCAAAGAGAAGTGCCACTGTGGTGAAGGTCCAAAGACAAGTGTCACTCTGGTGAAGGTCCAAAGAGATGTGTCACTCTGGTGAAGGTCTAAAGAGAAGTGCCCCTCTGGTGAAGTTCCAAAGACAAGTGTAACTCTGGTGAAGGTCCAAAGAGAAGTGTCACTCTGGTGAAGGTCCAAAGACAAGTGTCACTCTGGTGAAGGCACAAAGAGAAGTGCCACTCTGGTGAAGGTCCAAAGAGAAGTGTCACTCTGGTGAAGATCCAAAGAGAAGTACCACTCTGGTCAAGGTCCAAAGAGAAGTGCCACTCTGGTGAAGGTCTATAGAGAAGTGTCACTCTGGTGAGGGTCCAAAGAGAAGTGCCATTCTGGTGAAGGTCCAAAGAGAAGTGCCATTCTGGTGAAGGTCCAAAGAGAAGTGTCACTATGGTGAAGGTCCAAATAGAAGTATCACTCTGGTGAAGGTCTATAGAGAAGTGCCAGTCTGGTGAAGGTCTATAGAGAAGTGTCACTCTGGTGAAGGTCCAAAGAGAAGTGCCACTCTGGTGAAGGTCTATAGAGAAGTGTCACTCTGGTGAAGGTCCAAAGACAAGTGTAACTCTGCTGAAGGTCCAAAGAGAAGTGTCACTCTGGTGAAGGTCCAAAGACAAGTGTCACTCTGGTGAAGGTCCAAAGAGAAGTGCCACTCTGGTGAAGGTCCAAAGACAAGTGTCCCTCTGGTGAAGGTCTATAGAGAAGTGCCACTCTGGTGAAGGTCCAAAGAGAAGTGCCATTCTGGTGAAGGTCCAAAGAGAAGTGCCATTCTGGTGAAGGTCCAAAGAGAAGTGTCACTCTGCTGAAGGTCCAAATAGAAGTGTCACTCTGGTGAAGGTCTATAGAGAAGTGCCACCCTGGTGAAGGTCTATAGAGAAGTGTCACTCTGGTCAAGGTCCAAAGAGAAGTGCCACTCTGGTGAAGGTCTATAGAGAAGTGTCACTCTGGTGAAGGTCCAAAGACAAGTGTAACTCTGGTGAAGGTCCAAAGAGAGGTGTCACTCTGGTGAAGGTCCAAATAGAAGTGTCACTCTGGTGAAGGTCTATAGAGAAGTGCCACGCTGGTGAAGGTCTATAGAGAAGTGTCACTCTGGTCAACGTCCAAAGAGAAGTGCCACTCTGATGAAGGTCTATAGAGAAGTGTCACTCTGGTGAAGGTCTATAGAGAAGTGTCACTCTGGTGAAGGTCTATAGAGAAGTGTCACTCTGGTGAAGGTCCAAAGACAAGTGTAACTCTGGTGAAGGTCCAAAGAGAAGTGTCACTCTGGTGAAGGTCCAAAGAGAAGTGCCACTGTGGTGAAGGTCCAAAGAGAAGTGTCACTCTGGTGAAGGTCTATAGAGAAGTGTCACTCTGGTGAAGGTCTATAGAGAAGTGTCACTCTGGTGAAGGTCCAAAGAGAAGTGTCCCTCTGGTGAAGTTCCAAAGACAAGTGTAACTCTGGTGAAGGTCCAAAGAGAAGTGTCACTCTGGTGAAGGTCCAAAGAGAAGTGTCACTCTGGTGAGGGTCCAAAGAGAAGTGCCACTGTGGTGAAGGTCCAAAGAGAAGTGCCACTCTGGTGAAGGTCCAAAGAGAAGTGTCACTCTGGTGAAGGTCTATAGAGAAGTGCCACTCTGGTGAAGGTCCAAAGAGAAGTGCCATTCTGGTGAAGGTCGAAAGAGAAATGCCATTCTGGTGAAGGTCCAAAGAGAAGTGTCACTCTGGTGAAGGTTCAAAGAGAAGTGCCACTCTGGTGAAGGTCCAAAGAGAAGTGTCACTCTGGTGAAGGTCTATAGAGAAGTGTCACTCTGGTGAAGGTCCAAAGACAAGTGTCACTCTGGTGAAGGTCCAAAGATAAGTGTCACTCTGGTGAAGGTCCAAATAGAAGTGTCACTCTGGTGAAGGTCTCTAGAGAAGTGTCACTCTGGTGAAGGACTATAGAGAAGTGTCACTCTGGCGAAGGTCCAAAGACAAGTGTAACTCTGGTGAAGGTCCAAATAGAAGTGTCACTTTGGTGAAGGTCCAAAGAGAAGTGCCACTGTGGTGAAGGTCCAAAGAAAAGTGCCACTCTGGTGAAGGTCTATAGAGAAGTGTCACTCTGGTGAAGGTCCAAAGAGAAGTGCCACTCTGGTGAAGGTCCAAAGAGAAGTGCCACTCTAGTGAAGGTCAAAGAGGAGTGCCACTCTGGTGAAGGTCTATAGATAAGTGTCACTCTGGTGAAGGTCCAAAGAGAAGTGTCACTCTGGTGAAGGTTTATAGAGAAGTGTCACTCTGGTGAAGGTCCAAAGAGAAGTGCCACTCTGGTGAAGGTCTATAGAGAACTGCCACTCTGGTGAAGGTCCAAAGACAAGTGTAACTCTGGTGAAGGTCCAAAGACAAGTGTCACTCTGGTGAAGGTCCAAAGAGAAGTGTCACTCTTGTGAAGGTCTATAGAGAAGTGTCACTCTGGTGAAGGTCCAAAGAGAAGTGCCACTCTGGTGAAGGTCTATAGAGAAGTGCCACTCTGGTGAAGGTCCAAAGACAAGTGTAACTCTGGTGAAGGTCCAAAGAGAAGTGCCACTCTGGTGAAGGTCTATAGAGAAGTGTCACTCTGGCCAAGGTCCAAAGAGAAGTGTCACTCTGGTGAAGGTCTATAGAGAAGTGTCACTCTGGTGAAGGTCCAAAGACAAGTGTAACTCTGGTGAAGGTCCAAGAGAAGTGTCCCTCTGGTGAAGGTCCAAAGAGAAGTGCCACGGTGGTGAAGGTCCAAAGAGAAGTGTCACTCTGGTGAAGGTCTATAGAGAAGTGTCACTCTGGTGAAGGTCCAAAGACAAGTGTCACTCTGGTGAAGGTCCAAAGAGAAGTGTCACTCTGGTGAAGGTCCAAATAGAAGTGTCACTCTGGTGAAGGTCTCTAGAGAAGTGTCACTCTGGTGAAGGTCTATAGAGAAGTGTCACTCTGGTGAAGGTCTATAGAGAAGTGTCACTCTGGCGAAGGTCCAAAGACAAGTGTAACTCTGGTGAAGGTCCAAAGAGAAGTGCCACTCTGGTGAAGGTCCAAAGAAAAGTGCCACTCTGGTGAAGGTCTATAGAGAAGTGTCACTCTGGTGAAGGTCCAAAGAGAAGTGCCACTCTGGTGAAGGTCCAAAGAGAAGTGCCACTCTAGTGAAGGTCAAAGAGGAGTGCCACTCTGGTGAAGGTCTATAGATAAGTGTCACTCTGGTGAAGGTCCAAAGAGAAGTGTCACTCTGGTGAAGGTCTATAGAGAAGTGTCACTCTGGTGAAGGTCCAAAGAGAAGTGCCTCTCTGGTGAAGGTCTATAGAGAAGTGTCACTCTGGCAAAGGTCCAAAGAGAAGTGCCACTCTGGTGAAGGTCTATAGAGAAGTGTCACTCTAGTGAAGGTCCAAAGAGAAGTGTCACTCTGGTGAAGGTCTATAGAGAAGTGTCACTCTGGTCAAGCTCCAAAGAGAAGTGCCGCTCTGGTCAAGGTCCAAAGAGAAGTGCCACTCTGGTGAAGGTCTATAAAGAAGTGTGACTCTGGTGAAGGTCCAAAGAGAAGTGTCACTCTGGTGAAGGTCCAAAGAGAAGTGTCACTCTGGTGAAGGTCCAAAGAGAAGTGCCACTCTAGTGAAGGTCCAAAGAGAAGTGCTACTCTGGTGAAGGTCTATAGAGAAGTGTCACTCTGGTGAAAGTCCAAAGAGAAGTGTCACTCTGGTGAAGGACCAAAGAGAAGTGTCACTCTGGTGAAGGTCCAAAGAGAAGTGCCACTCTGGTGAAGGTCCAAAGAGAAGTGTGACTCCGGTGAAGGTCCAAAGACAAGTGTCACTCTGGTGAATGTCCAAAGAGAAGTGTCACTCTTGTGAAGGTCTACAGAGAAGTGTCACTCTGGTGAAGATCCAAAGAGAAGTACCACTCTGGTCAAGGTCCAAAGAGAAGTGCCACTCTGGTGAAGGTCCAAAGAGAAGTGCCACTCTGGTGAATGTCCAAAGAGAAGTGCCACTCTGGTGAAGGTCCAAAGAGAAGTGTCACTCTGGTGAAGGTCCAAATAGAAGTGTCACTCTGGTGAAGGTCTCTAGAGAAGTGTCACTCTGGTGAAGGTCTATATAGAAGTGTCACTCTGGCGAAGGTCCAAAGACAAGCGTAACTCTGGTGAAGGTCCAAATAGAAGTGTCACTTTGGTGAAGGTCCAAAGAGAAGTGCCACTGTGGTGAAGGTCCAAAGAAAAGTGCCACTCTGGTGAAGGTCTGTAGAGAAGTGTCACTCTGGTGAAGGTCCAAAGAGAAGTGCCACTCTGGTGAAGGTCCAAAGAGAAGTGCCACTCTAGTGAAGGTCAAAGAGGAGTGCCACTCTGGTGAAGGTCTATAGATAAGTGTCACACTGGTGAAGGTCCAAAGAGAAGCGTCACTCTGGTGAAGGTCTATAGAGAAGTGTCACTCTGGTGAAGGTCCAAAGAGAAGTGCCACTCTGGTGAAGGTCTATAGAGAAGTGTCACTCTGGCCAAGGTCCAAAGAGAAGTGCCACTCTGGTGAAGGTCTATAGAGAAGTGTCACTCTAGTGAAGGTCCAAAGAGAAGTGTCACTCTGGTGAAGGTCTATAGAGAAGTGTCACTCTGGTCAAGCTCCAAAGAGAAGTGCCGCTCTGGTCAAGGTCCAAAGAGAAGTGCCACTCTGGTGAAGGTCTATAAAGAAGTGTGACTCTGGTGAAGGTCCAAAGAGAAGTGTCACTCTGGTGAAGGTCCAAAGAGAAGTGTCACTCTGGTGAAGGTCCAAAGAGAAGTGCCACTCTGGTGAATGTCCAAAGAGAAGTGTCACTCTGGTGAAGGTCTATAGAGAAGTGTCACTCTGGTGAAGATCCAAAGAGAAGTACCACTCTGGTCAAGGTCCAAAGAGAAGTGCCACTCTGGTGAAGGTCCAAAGAGAAGTGCCACTCTGGTGAAGCTCCAAAGAGAAGTGCCACTCTGGTGAAGGTCCAAAGAGAAGTGCCACTCTGGTGAAGGTCCAAAGAGAAGTGCCACTCTGGTGAAGGTCCAAAGAGAAGTGCCACTCTGGTGAAGGTCCAAAGAGAAGTGCCACTCTGGTGAAGGTCTATAGAGAAGTGTCACTCTGGTCAAGCTCCAAAGAGAAGTGCCGCTCTGGTCAAGGTCCAAAGAGAAGTGCCACTCTGGTGAAGGTCTATAAAGAAGTGTGACTCTGGTGAAGGTCCAAAGAGAAGTGTCACTCTGGTGAAGGTCCAAAGAGAAGTGTCACTCTGGTGAAGGTCCAAAGAGAAGTGCCACTCTAGTGAAGGTCCAAAGAGAAGTGCTACTCTGGTGAAGGTCTATAGAGAAGTGTCACTCTGGTGAAAGTCCAAAGAGAAGTGTCACTCTGG
>NW_026611167.1:7500-10000 GCF_029633865.1 Lampris incognitus | reverse complement strand
GGTGGAAGAGTTTGAACCCACCTCCGATACTCCTGGCCTTACTCCTCTTCCACCTGGTCTCTTGCACACACAGTATGCCTACCTTTCTTCTCTCCATCATGTCAGCCAGCTCTCTCCCTTTACCAGTCATAGTGCCAACATTCAAAGTGCCGACTCTCACCTCCACACTCCTAGCCTTCCTCCTCTCTAGCTGCCTCTGGACATGCCTTCCCCCTCTCCTTCTCCTTAGGTGGCGGTCGTTGGTAACCCGGGCCTCGACCGATCCGGTATGTAAGTCTTATTTATGATCCGCATATTTGATTTGGCAAAGATTTTACGCCGGATGCCCTTCTGACGCACCCCTCCCCATTTATCCGGGCTTGGGACCGGCACTAAGGAGGATGCACTGGCCTGTGCATCCTCAGTGGCTGGGTTTGTGGCCAGTATGTGTTAACACATGTAAACTGGACTTTGACCTGCGTCATCTCACATCAACGTAAGTTATCATGACTTACATGACCTTGAGCCGGAGATGGACAGGGGAGGAAAGTGACAACGCCATGCTTTGGATTAATCTGGTGTGATCCAGAGTTAGCACAAGGTGCTGGGTTGTACTTGCTGAAGTTACTTTCATATTCAACAAATAAAGAAATAAATGTCATCCTGCAGGCTCAGCTGATGAGCTTCATGGTGGCTCGAAGCCACCGATTCAGTAACGCTATGCTGCTATGACCGTGTGTGTGTGTGTGTGTGTGTGTGTGTGTGTGTGTGTGTGTGTGTGTGTGTGTGTGTGTGTGTGTGTGTGTGTGTGTGTGCGTGCGTGTGTGTGTGTGTGTGTGTGTGTGTGTGTGTGTGTGTGTGTGTGTGTGTGTGCGTGTGTGTGTGTGCAGCTGAAGGTAGAAAGGGGATTGTAAGGACCATTTGGGATCTTAATCAACAGTAGATGTACCCCAGCTCACACTGTGAGCCACGAACGTGAAGAGAACAGCTTCCGCCTTAAACCCACGCAGGTCTGTGCCAGGCCATCTGCCAGCCGGCAAGAAACCTTTCCCACACTTCCACTTCTTTCCTTTGTTCCCCAGCAAAGGGAGAAAGGCGATGTGTGGCTCCAACTCACCGCTCCTGTGTCAGCCCTCATATGCTCGCTGTGTGTCCACATGTGCACATGTATGTTTGTATATGTGCGTGTCTGTGTCTGACAATGTTTTTCTGTGTGTGTGTGTGTGTGCGTGTGTGTGTTAGTATTCACATGCCCTTGCTCACAATCTGCTCGTTGCGGCAGTCTCAGATGCTGGGTGTCAGCAGGGGCAGGTTGCCAGTAACGTTACTGCCTCACCTCCGTCTGTATGTGTATGTGTATGTGCATGGGTATGTGTATGTGTATGTGTATGGGTATGTGTATGTGTATGGGTATGTGTATGGGTATGGGTATGTGTATGGGTATGGGTATGTGTATGTGTATGGGTATGTGTATGTGCATGGGTATGTGTATGTGTATGTGTATGGGTATGTGTATGTGTATGGGTATGTGTATGGGTATGGGTATGTGTATGGGTATGGGTATGGGTATGGGTATGTGTATGTGTATGTGTATGGGTATGTGTATGTGTATGTGTATGTGTATGGGTATGTGTATGGGTATGGGTATGGGTATGGGTATGGGTATGGGTATGGGTATGGGTATGGGTATGGGTATGTGTATGGGTATGGGTATGTGTATGGGTATGGGTATGGGTATGGGTATGTGTATGGGTATGGGTATGTGTATGGGTATGGGTATGGGTATGTGTATGGGTATGTGTATGGGTATGTGTATGGGTATGGGTATGTGTATGGGTATGGGTATGTGTATGGGTATGTGTATGTGTATGGGTATGGGTATGTGTATGTGTATGGGTATGTGTATGGGTATGTGTATGTGTATGGGTATGGGTATGTGTATGGGTATGTGTATGGGTATGGGTATGGGTATGTGTATGGGTATGTGTATGTGTATGTGTAAGTGTATGTGTATGTGTATGTGTATGGGTATGTGTATGGGTATGTGTATGGGTATGTGTATGTGTAAGTGTATGTGTATGTGTATGTGTATGGGTATGTGTATGTGTATGTGTATGGGTATGTGTATGGGTATGGGTATGTGTATGTGTGTTTGGGTATGTGTATGGGTATGGGTATGTGTATGTGTATGGGTATGTGTATGGGTGTGTGTATGGGTATGTGTATGGGTATGGGTATGGGTATGTGTATGTGTATGGGTATGTGTATGTGTATGGGTATGTGTATGGGTATGGGTATGTGTATGGGTATGGGTATGGGTATGTGTATGTGTATGGGTATGTGTATGGGTATGGGTATGGGTATGGGTATGTGTATGGGTATGGGTATGGGTATGGGTATGTGTATGGGTATGGGTATGGGTATGTGTATGGGTATGGGTATGGGTATGGGTATGTGTATGGGTATGGGTATGGGTATGTGTATGGGTATGGGTATGGGTATGGGTATGGGTATGGGTATG
>NW_026611167.1:0-2500 GCF_029633865.1 Lampris incognitus | reverse complement strand
AGTTCCAAAACGTGCCCAATTAGGGTGATATTGTCACTTATTACTCTGCCGGGCACACAGTAAGTCTGGTCAACATGAATGGCCTTACTCATCACCTCTCTAAGTCTAGAGGCTAGAACTTTAGAGAGGATTTTATAGTCCCCACACAGCAGAGATACAGGTCTCCAGTTCTTCAGGTCTTGTAGATCCCCCCTTTTTCGGCAGCAAAGTGATAACTGCCCTTCTACAGCTCAGCGGTAGCTGTCCTCTGCACAAACTGTCCTGAAGCACCTCCAGCAAATCTTTGCCGACCACAGACCAGAAAGACTTATAAAATTCAACGGGCAGTCCATCAATGCCAGGTGCTTTACAATTGCCCAGGCTCATGAGAGCAGTATATAGTTCATTCAGAGACAGTTCTGCATCTAACACCGCATTGGTATCAGCGTCCACCTGAGGTAGCCCAGCATAAAAAGAACTGGCCAACTCTGAATCCTCCACAAATTCACTTTTAAACAGATCATTGTAGAAGGAGGTGGCATATCTGCGGATCTCAGGGGCTCCCATTATTGTGGTTCCATCGCCAGAGCGTAACGAATGAATGATCTTCCTCTGACCGTTCCTTCGCTCCAAACCACAAAAAAAAAAAAAAAAACTGTGATGGGGCATCCATTTGAGACACATTCATGAAACGTGAACGGACCAGAGCTCCCTGTGCTGTAGTGCCCAACAGGTTGGCTAAGGCAGCCTTTTTAGCTTTAAGGGCTTCAATATGCCCTTGATTTCTTGTAGTATCCACTAAACCCTGTAACTCTACTACTTCAATCTCCAGTTCTTTAAGAGATCTGGTAATGTACTTAGTGACATTGCGAGTATACTCCTGACATAATTGTCTTATCTTGCTCTTTCCTACATCCCACCATTGCTGTAATGAAGAAAAAGTGGTCTTGCTTTTTCCATGCAAAGCCCAAAGAAACTCAACAGCCTCTCTGAAAGTTCTATCATGTAGAAGACCAGTATTAAAATGCCAATATGCACTCCGTACTTTAACATGCTGAATGAAAAAGAGCACTGAACAAGACAATGGTCCGAAAAAACCAACAGGAGTTATTTGACTTGATTTAAAGATACCAAAATTATGTTTGAAACAATAAAAACGATCAAGTCTGGCCAGAGATAACAAATTATCCTTGGAGTGACTCCACGTGTACTGCCTGTCACTCTTGTAAAAAACCTCTCCAAACATCCTGTAGGCCATGGGTTTCAATCAACCGCTTAAGTTTAGCAGATGAAGCGGGATGAGGCTCTAGATGGTTCCTGTCTAGTTTGGCATTTTCCGTGCAATTGAAATCACCTCCCAGAAACAGAAAGAAATCGGTACAATTGTGAATTACATCACATAAGGTGTTCAGCAGTCTCATTCTCTCAACGCCCGAAACTGGGGCATAAACATTCACAAAAATCAATTTCGCACCCTCATATTGTACTGTGACTTTTAGAATGTGACCACACACTATCTCTTCTACCTACCTTAAACCCTTAGAGAAAAGCACACCAACGCCGCCACTGTTAGTTAATTTGTGGCTTAGGAAGACCTCCCCAGGCCACTCCTTCTTCCAGTCACTTTCATTCACAGCGTCACTGTGAGTTTCTTGAATAAAGACCACATCCAACCCTTTCAATTCTACCAACTTGAAGAGAGAAGCTCTCTTCACATCGCTCCTGGCTCCATTTATATTTAAAGACCCTATCTTCAAATCAGCCATGAAAGGGAAAGAAGTTGTCTCTGCAACAAGAAAAGCACATACAAACAATATGAGGAGAACAAACTTTGTCTTAATCATCACTGATTAATTGTGCCTTGACTTTTGTCGTGATTTTCTTGAGCCGGTAAGCCTCTTGGTCAGTGAAAGCCCCCTCTTCCTTCCTCAGTCGTGCCACAGATCTGACAAAAGATCTCAAATCGGGGAAGAACTGTTCGGTTTTAACCGCCCTTTGCCCTTTAGTGTCAGTTAAAAATTCCCTAATTGTCTGGAGGGGATAAAAAATGGTTTCATCCTCTTGTGATGGTGTCCACTCACTTTCCTCATCCGATGAATCATCCAACACTTTCTTGGCCTTGGCACTACCCTGCTCTTTGTCAGACATTTTCCTTTTACTGCGTTTAGCTGTTAAACCAGTCTCCTCCGTAAACATGGTGCCATCTACCAGTTCCTCACTGACCACACTTTCCACACTCTGACCACAGTTCATTTTACCTTTATCACATTTCCTTTCCTCTGCCAGCTTACATTTTTTCCTGTTTCTCTCTGGTCTGGGCATTATCGGCATCATTTCGACTCTTAGCTTGGTCCTGTTCCTCACTCTGCTCCCTGTCCTGCGTGTCTGCCTCGGTCTCCTCTACTTTCTCTGCGGACTGCTGTGTACCAGGCGAGTCAGACTTGGCTTCAGGCCGCGGCGCCTCGGGCCGCGGCGCTTCAGGCGGGTTCGAGCTGGTCTGCTGTCCGGCCTCGGGGCAAGA